>NC_132911.1:117937177-118238963 GCF_047675955.1 Chlorocebus sabaeus
TCATCCTGTTGTCCAGGCTGGTCTTGAACTCCTGAGCTCAAGTGATCCTCTCAACTTAGCTTCCTAAAGTGCTAAGATTACAGGCGTGAACCACCACACACAGCCCAGACTGGCATCTTTGAAATAACAAATATCTTTCCCATCCTGTTTTGTTTTTCCTGATTTTGTCTGTAGTCTCTATGTTGCACAAAATTTATTAATTTTCTACCATCAAACACAGATAATATATTTGCCTTGATATATTCTTATAAGGCTTTTATATGAAGTCCCTCCTTACATCTAGGTCACAAAAATATTATTCTACATTTTTTTCTATTAGTTTTATGATATCCCCTTTTATGACTGCTTCTTTAATCTATCTAGATGTAATTATTGCGAAAGGAAGATGTCTTGGGCCCCCAAAATCACTAAGGAAAACTCAAGCTGGAAGCTACTTTAGACAAACCTGCCTCTCATTCTGTTCAAAGTTACCCCTCCGCTCACTGAGACAGAGGCATATCTGATTTCCTCCTTTGGAAAGGCTAATCAGAAACTCAAAAGAATTTGTGTCTCACCTATCTGTGACCTGGAAGTTCTCTTCTGCTTCCAGTCTTCCTGCCTTTGCTTCAAGTTGTCCTGCCTTTCCAGACCAAACCAATGTTTTACATATATTGATTGATGTCTCATGTCTCCCTAAAGTATATAAAACCAAGCTGTACCCCAACCACCTTGAGCTGTCTTCCAGGACATTCTGAGGCTCTCACCGGTATGTCCTCAACCTTAGCAAAATAAACTCTCTAAATTAACTGAGACCTGCCTCAGATTTTCTGGGTTCACACTGTATATAATAATATGTAGAAAGTAATCCAAATTTATTTTTCTATATATTATGTCACTCATTCTACACTATTACTAAATCAATATTTTTTTCTTTGTTTTGTGTTTAATTATATGTTAGGTTTCCAAATTTCCATTTGTACAGATTTGTCTTTTAGTTCTCTATACTTTATCACAGTTGAATTGTTTTTTCTTACTCTGAATCTATATTTGAAATACAATAATTTGTTCTATATTTTAATATCCAGTAGAACATTATTCCTTTTTTTTCCATCTTTTAAGAGTGACTTGGCAATTTTTGGACCTAAAATTCTTCATATAAATTTTAAAGTAAATTTAAAGTGTCTCTCAAAAAAAAAAGAGTTTCTTTGCCTGTCTTTCACAACCTTGATACTCTTCAAAGAGTACTGATTATTTTATAAACTGTTTTTCTATTCAATTTATACAGTATTTTCTCATAATTGGACTTAGGTTTTTGGTAAGAATACCAAATTTAAAACATTATGTTTTCACTGAATCATGCTAAGAAGTTTATGATATTAAGTTGTCTTATTACTGATTATGTTTATCTTAATCATTTGGTTCACTTGCTATCTTCTAGATTTCAACACTGTAAATTTACTATTTTTCTCATTGTAAGTGATCAGAATCTTCTGTGAAATACTTTGAGATTATATAATTTCTGACTTTCCTCTCATTTCTAGCCACTAATTTTAGCATCCAGTGGTGGATATTTTCAAATACATTTACTGCTATGAAATTTTCTAGTGATGATAATTTCCTTTTGTTGGGAAATATACTATATTTATGTAACATGTTAACATTTGTGAAGTGAGGTAAAGAGTTTAAGGTCTTTGTTCTATTGTTGTAACTTTTCTCTAAGTCTAAAATCTACTTCAAAATTAAAGTAAATATAAAATTTTAAAAAGGGATTTTGTTTGGAATTATATTTAATTCACAGGTTAATTTTATCGTTAATTCAAGGACAAATAATATCATAACTTAGCTGCCAATCAACTCCTTATGCATTTGCTTGTCCTATTCAGTAGTATGATCTGACCGCCTTTTATGAGTAAAGTGTTTCATGAATAGGGAAATGATAAATGTTGCCCAATGTTTCTTCCTTGTAAATGAAGTGAGAATTTAGGTTTAAAAGTAGTATTTAATAATATAGAAATTATTGGTGACCTTTCTAAGAGAAGTTTTAGTAGAGAAATGGGATTAAAGGCCAACAAGAACACACCAAATAGAAAACAGGGGAGAATTATTGAAGGCAGTACACACAGACAATTATGTCAAGAACACTTTGTGGAAACAGAAAGAGAGTTCCAGATCAGTGGCTGGAAAGATGAATGGATGTAAGGTATTTGTTTATCACAGAAAATCTACAGCATCCTCTTAAACTGTTGATATCATCCAGTAGGTAGTGATCATCTGATAGAGAGGAATAATTTGATAAGGACTATAAAGGACAGAACTAGTGGAAGCAATTTTTTAAGGGTATAAGAAAATAAGAGAGGGCTCACATACTTTAGGTTAAATGCCAGTGAGTAATTATGATGGTTCATGGCAAAATTTAAGCTGGAACACAGTAAGTCAGAACATGAAAGCCTTTGGGGACAGTGAAAAAACGGTGAGATCAATTGTGTAATAAATCCCATTGAAGTCAAAGGAATGTGGCAATTGTAGTATGAAAGGGAGAGAGCTTTACACGTCTCCTGAATTTTATTCATAGTTTTATTTCCCCAATCATACGAACTAAGCCACTGCCCAGAAATGTAGAATCAACTGCAATTAGGTCAGGTTTTAAATAGCAACTTCTTTTCAAGATATAACATTCATATTTATTCTACAAAGTCAGCCTTGTCACTAGATTATAGATACGAAGAAGGGTAAACAAATCGATAGAATTTATAGATGACATGTAACACATATGAGAACACCTGTGTTTAAAATATTGAAGGAAAATACCTGCTTTTTCTTAACTGTCAACTTATCTCTATACAGTATCTTTCGTCTAGGTTTTCTGTTATGAAAGCAAGTACGATTTATGTCATTACAGATTATTATCATTTGACCAAGGTTTTTTCTTCATTTCAGAATAGAACTAAAATTCATTTAATACACAAACACATACACACACACAAACTCACACATCTTGCGAGATATAGTTTCTCATGTAATGTAAATTTACTGGGAATTATTCTAAAACACCTGTTTTTATTCTGTACTGTGACAGTTATATTCTCATATCTCTGATATTGTTATTACTGCCTTGCATTTTAATTATTTACTTAGATGTCTTTTCATGACCCTCTTACTCTTTTGCATGGCATAGATTATACCTTAATGTTTGTTACCCCAGATTCAAACCAATACAGGTAGGTGCTGAATATATATATATGTGTGTGTATACATATATACACACACTCAGTGGAGGAATATACATATATTCAGCACCTACCAGTATTGTGTATACACACACACACACAGACTTGCTATACAAATAGATATATGAATAACATAATGAGGAGAAAAAGTTAACCCAAGAAATATCCCGAAGAAATAGTCTAAAAATATGAATTATCTTATACTTTTAGAACAAAAGAGTGTGATGAACTAATGATGACCTTTTTGCTTACTAAAAGAATCAGCTTTATTCAAGATTCAGGTAGTATAGTTTTACAATAGTCTGTATGAACTCCGCTAAGTCTTTCATTATTTGGAAAAGTATCAAATTGGCAATTAGGGATCTGTTAGGCACATAACAACTTGGGGGAAAACAACAACCAAGGAATTTGCTTTACAAAGTATGTAATAATGATCGGTAATGTTTAAACAGTGTATCAAATCATGCTGTGATAATAGAGTCATTTTTGGTCTCTGGTAGTCCTTATGCTGTTTTATTCCTAATGCGAGATAGTGTTATTTAAAGTTACCCTTGTTATTCTGAATTTCCAGGATCCTGTTTCATGTTAAAGATGTTTTTCCAAAAACAGGTCAGAAAACCTAAAATGTATACAAAGAAAAGCAATATGTGCCTTATAGACTTAGCACTAGTGTAGACCTGAAAGAAAAAACTCCATGGTATATTGAAGATCCTAACTCGCTGGCCATTCAGTTTCTATCTTAAGGAAAAATAAAGTGGAGAAACACCAAAATAATATTTATTTTGAAAAAGCTAAGTATCTACATGTTTCACCGATTATATAAATATATACAATCTAAAGAATAATAAATTATAATTATATTTTACCACAAATTTACTATGACCAAGTAAATAACATTTCTCATCTTTCAGAGAAATATATGAGTATGAATTTTATTTTGAAATTAAAACAAATAATAAAACTATAACTTAGAATGATTTAAATCAATGGTACTTGGATACCGTTTCATTCTTTATACATTGAACTTTAAGATGTTTTTTAAATGCACACACACAATACTCCATGTCTTAAACTTTTCTTAATCTGTAAGTCCAAAGTTTGCTTCTTGCTTGTTTCTTTATTTTGTTTATTTTTGTCAGGCTCAATCTCCCATCTTACATTCTAGTAAGAAAAATTACAAATACTAACATGCCTCATGCTGTCATCTACTTAAAATGATTGTCTGCTACCATTATTTTTTAAACTCTAATAGTCTTGTATGCTGTAGCTGCAGGGTGAATTTCTCAGGTATTTATCCTGCTTTTACTTTGAACCACTCTCATAATAGTGTTTGCTTCTACACCATTGTTATTACTGAGTGGGATTTTAACTGTCCACTGACGTATCTCCACATGCTCCTCCCAACCTTATTAAAGGTACAGACTGCATTTTATTATTTGTAACAGCATTTAGTGCTCTATTGGATTTCTGGCAGGTTTTGAATACATATTTAGTGGAGGAATACATGAGTGAACATTAGTGAATGGCATGCATGAATGGAGTGAACTCAAGAAATACGCAAAAGTACTAAAAATAACGTAACATGTCGTATTTGTGAAGCGTTACGGTGCGGTGAACTAAAGACCTGTCTTTGGCCTGATGTTTGTTTTTCTCGGTGAAAAAAAAATGAACTTTATGGTTTCTTTCAGATCTAAAATACGAGAATGTAAAGAGGCTGTAAGTCAACTTTATAGAAAGGAAAGAGAAAATGGAAGCAAAATGATACTGGTGAGATTTCTAAAACTTCTTCACAGTCATCTAGGGGCTTGGTTGAATCAAATTTCATGACAAGGAAAGAAATGTGGTGTAACTTTTTTTCTTGTAGTATAAAGGTCCTTCCATGTCATTAGGCATAGAAATCAAAGGGCCTGGTGAATATCATAACCAACAAAATAATCTGTGGGAACATATAATCATTTAAGAATATGAAATTTAAGAACAATATATATAGCGATACAGAAAGAGTTAAGAAACATAGAGAAGGAAAATGAATTGTTTTAATAGCCAAAAGCAGCTTCCACTTAAAGTAGCTGCTAAAGAAAAAGCCAGTCAGTTTAGGAGCTCTCTTTTCCTGACCACTCTTGTGGAACCACCTGCCACATGGCTCACTAAGGAGTAGCTAGCTGTCCACATGGAAATGTGTTGCTTGATTAGGTAAAGATTTATTGTAATGTTAATTAAGTCAATTTTATTGTTCCTCAGTTCCCTTGCCAAATTCACTCTTGGCAAAATAATGCAGGAGGATATTAAATGCAGGCTAAAGTTTTTATTGATCTTTCCAAACATTACACTGAACAGCGGTAAGCATTTTTATTTTGTCTACTGTCAAAGCAAAGCATGATTCTGAGAAGCAATGTATTATTCAAATTATTTTAAATTTTCAATTGCTTGCAGCACAAATGTTCTCAACAGCGATAATAGTAGGGTGGGATAATGCCTGTGATGAAGGAATGATCAATAAAGCCTGTAATAGATGTGTGGTCAGGGTCAAAGAAAGGCATCTGCATCAGATGGAAGATGTTGGTAGGGATGATAGATCAAATCATTTACTAAGCAACAGTGTCAACACTAGATGCAATTCTAAACAATAAAACTGACATAGAGACTTATAGAGAAAAGAATAACAGCATAAGATGAATCTCTTACTAGTTACTTTGCCTTAATCAGATACTTTTGACTTATTTAAACAATGCCAATAATTCATATGCTGCCTCAAGATCATGGTATTTAAGGTTTCATCTTCCTGGAATGCCCTTTCCCAAGATAGAGGCATGAAACGATTGCTTCATTCAGATCTATTCTCAAATGCCATATGGTAGAAGAGGACCTTCCTAACTATTCTAAACTCTTTGCAAAAATGATCTGAAATTATATATTGCATGTGTTTACCTAAAATCATGGGCAATATCCATAGTTTATATTGCTTTGGTCCTGCAATTAATAGTTTAGCAGTCTGTTCTTATTTGAAATTCTTTCTTTTGTCTTAGATATATAACTCAAGATATGCTTCTTTCTTTTAGTACCTTAATGTTTTTCATACTGGATTTAAGCATATCACTATTGTGTGCATAAATCATTTGACCATAATTATGCTAAGCTAAGCTATACAATTTTTACTTTCTATGGGTCTTTAGCACATTGCTTTCTACACTACTTTTGACTTCTCTATTTAAATTCAGTAAAAATAGCCATTTTAAGTATCACTATCATTTTTCTTCTTGAGCTACCTATTATTTAAATTTAGTATATTTAACTTTGATATTAAAATGAGCCCAAATTATTAGATATCATGATTGTAATTAGTGTGAATATATCCCATATACACTATATACAACATGTTGTGTATGCATATATAATATATAATATTTAATATATCTATTATAAATGTATATAACTAATATAGTGAATATCTGTGTATATGTTCTATTTGATATCTCCTTATATAATGTATATTTAATGTATCTATTATAAATATATATTTAATATAGTGAATATCTCTATCTATGTGTGTATCTGTTGAATATCTCTTGAATAGCTCATTGGAATCTTTTGCCAACATGATTTATTTTCTTTCTTTAATTAGCAATTAAGTTTCACTAATACAGACCAAAATAGTAAGAGGTAATCACACTTCAAATGGATCATTCAAGTGATCCATTTTTTAATTTTCTGTTGAATCCCATCATGATTACTGGGATTCAACAGAAAAGTAACAGGAAATGCCTAAAGCAAGGTAGGAGAGAAAGACAAGGCAGCCTATTCAGAAGGACCTGGGAGGGACTCCCCAATGTGGGGAAGGGATAAGTCAGAGATCTTCAGCAGTCCACATTCTTACCATGGACTTCTGTAATCCTAGACAAAAGAGACCCTCTTAACACTCGTGGGCCCTGAAACTAACACAGAAAATTGCCAGGAGATTTTGCAACAGCTCCAGAGAAAGAGCTGTTGCTGGATCCCACACAGTACCCAGGATGTAAGTAGCTACAACAAGGGGCCATTTTAAAGCCCCACCTCCAATAGACTGCACCCTGCCCCTGCTTACCACAGCTGTCACCTACACACATCATTTGGGGGTCTGAGGACAAGTCTGCCCAGCCAAGCTATTCTCTCATCCCATGCCAGAGCATGCAGTCCAGGGGCCAGGTGATTGCCCTGTCCAGTCCACTACCTTCAGCATCTACGCATTTCTCCTGGAGGCCTGAGGTTGGGCTACCGACACTGCGCTGCCACCAGAGCTGGTGCCAACCTGATGCACCACTTGCAGGTCTGGAGACTGGCCTGCCCAGTCCATGGCAGCCACCACCAACATCAGCACACACTGCTCAGGATTCAGAGGATCATCTTGGCCAAGCCATTGACAACATACACAACATGACAGCTGTCTAGGGGCCTGAAAACCTACTCACTCACTTGGCACAACACTGCCACTACTGACATTCGAGTAAGTCAATTACAGGCCCAAGAATAGGCTCTCCTGGATCTACTAATTTCAATATCAGCATATGCTTCCCTGAAGCCCAAGGATGGGCATGGTAAGCCCACCACTGCCACCACTGCAGCCAAAGGATTAGCCCACCTAGGATCCCATTTCCCAGGAAAACTTCACTATAGCCTTCTCTAACAACCATAAGCCACAAAAAAGAATCACAGATGTCAATGACACTGTTTATAGTTGAAAAAATACAGAGAAAACACTACTGCACATGAGCAAAATCAAAGCCAAAATGTCCTACTCAACCAAAACCATAAATTCGTCTTCAGGAAAAAGTCTCCCCTACCAGAGTAAATTCAACAAAATCGGAAGTGACTGTTGCACCAGATGCACCGATATAAAAAGGACAGAGAAAACATGAAAAGACAAAGAAATATAACACCCCCAAAGAAACACAATAATTCTTTAGCAACAGATCCCCACCAAACAAAAGTTTCCAAAATCTCAGAAAAGTAATTCAAAATATTGACTTCAAATAAGCTCAATGAGATAAAACAGAATTCTGAAAACTAATATAAATCATAAAAATGAATCCAAATAGGACTGAGAAATTTACCAAAGAGATGGGTATCATAAAAGCAAAAGAGAGAAATTCTAGAAAGGAAGAACTCATTGAAGAAAATTTTTAAAAATGTATTTGAAAGATTCAATAGATTAGAACAAGCAAAAGAAAGAATGTTAGGACTTGAAGAAATTTTTTTAAAAGTAGCCCAATCAGACAAAAATAAAGAAAGAAAAATTTAAAGGAATGAACAAACCCTACAGGACACCATAAAGCAACCAAATATTCAAATTATCAAAGTCCCAAAAGGCAAAGAAAAAACAAAAGATTCAGAAAGCCTACTTAGTAAAATAGTGTGTGGAAATTTCCCAGGAAGAAATTTAGACATCCAGTTGCAGGAAGCTTTCAGAGATCTTTCAACAGATACAATGCAAACATGGCTTCTATACTGCAGATTATAGTCAAACTTTCTAAAGACCAAGAGATAATTCTAAAAGCAGTAAGAAAAAAAGCATTTAGTCACATCAAAAGCAATCCCCCCATTCCACTAACAGTGGATTTTTCAGCAGAAGAGATAATTTGTATAACTGCTTCAATCTAATTCTATTCTTTCCTGGCTGAGAATGAGATGAGATTGAAGCGGTGGTAAAAATTCTCCCAACAAATGAAAGCTCATGACCCGATGGATTCACACCAAATTCTACTGAATACATAAAGAAGAACAAATACCAATCCTTCTCAAATTATTCCAAAAATTTGAAGAGGAAGGAATTCTTCCTAATGTATTCTATGAGACTAGCATTACCTTCATATCAAAACCAGACAAAGATATAAGAAAACCACAACAGAAAAGACAGGCCAATATCCCTGATGAACATAGATGCTAAAATCCTTAACAAAATACTAGAAAACCTAATTGAACAGTACATCAAAAAGAATTATCAAGTTGGATTTATTCCATAGATGGAAGGATAATTTACCATATGCAGAGCAATGGAGGAAAATAAAGCCCATGATCATCTCAAGAGACTCAGAAAAAAAAATCATAATATGCAATGTCCTTTCATAATAAAGACTCTCAACAAACTAGGCATAGAAGGAACATATTATACTTCAAAATAATAAAGACGTATGTGACAAACCCACAGCTAACATCGTACTAAATGGGAAAAAATTTGAAAGCTTTTTATCTTATAACTGGAACAAAAAAAGGATGTATACTTTCACTACCAATATTTAGCTGGAAGTCCTAACCAGAGAAATCTTACAATAGAAAGAAACAAAAGGCATCACAATATGAGAGGTAGTCAAATTGTTCCCTGTTACACACTATGTGATATTATATTTAGAAAAAACAAAAAATTCTACCAAAAAATTATTGTAAGCAAATTGAATAAAGACACAAGACTCAAAATCAAAATATAAAAAATAGTAACATTTCTATATATCAATAATGAAATAGTCAAAAAAGAAATAAAGAAAATGATTCCACTTAAAATAGCTACCAGTAAATACGTAAATACATTTTTTTCACATATATACATATGAAAATACGTAGGAATAAATTTAAATAAGGGGGTAAAATATACAAGAAAAACTACAAAACAATAATAAAAGAAATTGAAGAGGCCACAGACAAACGGAAATACATTCTGAGCTCCTGGATCAGGAAAATAGATTTCATTAAAATAACCATACCACTCAAAACAATCTACAGATCCAATGCAATCCTTACCAAAATACTATCATTTTTCACAGAATTAGAAAACAAAACAATTCTAAAATTTTATAGAATCAAAAAATGATCTATATATCCAATGCATTACTGAGCAAAAAGAACAAAGCTGGAGGTACCACAGTGACTTAAAAACATAGTACAAGTCTATAGTAACCAACACAGTATGATATTTATATGCAAACAGACAACACAGACCAATGAAATAGAATCAAAAACCCAGAAATGAATTCATATATTTACAGCCAGCTGCTCTTCCACACAGCTGTCAAGAACATACAATGGAGAAAGAACACTCTCTTCAATGAATTGAGCTGGGAAAACTTGAATGAAAGAAGAATGAAACTTGACTCCCATCCCTCATCATGTACAAAATCAACTCAGGATACATTAAAGACTTAAATATTAAACCTGACACTATGAAGCTACTAGAAGAAAAGATAAGGACAACACTTCAGAACATTGGTCTAGGCAAAGAAATTTATGGCTAAAACCTCCAAAACTCAAGCCACTAAAACAAAATGAGATAAATGGGACTATATTAAACTACAAAGTTTCTACACAGCCAAAGAAATAATCAACATGGTGAAGAGACAAACTCTAAAATGGGGAAGCAGGCCAGGCAGGGTGGCTGATGCATATAATCCCAGCACTTTGGGACACCATGCCAGGTGGATCACCTGAAGTGTTGCGGGAAGTCAGGGACCCCGAATGGAAGGATGGGCTGAAGTCGCAGCAGAAAACATAAATTGTGAAGATTCCATGGACATTTATTAGTTTCCCAAATTAATACTTTTATAATTTCTTATGCCTGTCTTTACTGCAATCTCTGAACATAAATTGTGAAGATTTCATGGACACTTATCACTTCCCCAGTCAATACCCTTGTGATTTCCTATGCTTGTCTTTACTTTAATCTCTTATTCCCATCATCTTCATAAACTGAGGAGGATGTATGTCACCTCAGGACTCTGTGATGATTGTGTTAACTGCACAAATTATTCGTAGAGCATGTGTGCTTGAACAATATGAAATCTGGGCACCTTGAAAAAAGAACAGGATAACAGCAATGTTCAGGGAACAAGGGAGATAACCTTAAACAATGACTGATGGTGAGCCAGGCAGAACAGAGCCATATTTCTCTTCTTTCAAAAGCAAATAGGAGAAATATCGCTGAATTCTTTTTCTCAGCAAGGAACATCCCTGAGAAAGAGAATGTGCCCCTGAGGGTAGGCCTCTAAAATGGCCACTTTAGGGGTGGCTGTCTTTTATGGTCGAAGACAAAGGGATGAAATAAGCCCCGGTCTCCTGTAGTGCTCCCAGGCTTATTAGGATGAGGAAATTCCCACCTAATAAATTTTGGTCAGACTAGTTGTCTGCTCTCAAACCCTGTTTCCTGATAAGATGTTATCAATGACAATGCATGCTCGAAACTTCATTAGCAATTTTATTATCACCTTGTCCTGTGATCTCATCCTGCCTCCATTTGCTTTGTGATATTTTATTACTTTGTGAAGCATGTGATCTCTGTGACCCACACCCTTTTCATACACTCCCTCCCCTTTGGAAAATCACTAATAAAAACGTACTGGTTTTACGACTCAGAAAGCATCACAGAACCTTCTGACATGTGATGTCTCCCCCCGACACCCAGCTTTAAAATTTCTCCCTTTTGTACTCTTTCCCTTTATTTCTCAGACCAGCCAACACTTAGGGAAATAGAAAAGAATCCATGTTGAATATCGGGGATGGGGTTTCCCCCGATACCGAAGTTAAGAGTTTGAGACCTGCCTGGACAACATGGTGAAACCCTGTCTCTACTAAAGATTCGAAAATTACCCAGGCATAGTGGTTGGTGCCTATAATCCCAGCTACTTGGGAGTTTGAGGCAGGAGAATTGCTTGAACCCAGGAGTCAGAAGCTGCAGTGAGCTAAGATTGTGCCACTGCACTCCAGTCTGGGCAAAAGAATGAGACTCCATCTCAAAAAATAAATAAATAAATAAAATGGAGAAACATATTTGCAAACTACTTAATCATCTTACAGGGGACTAATATCCAAAATATACAAGGAAGTCAGGTAAGTCAACAGTAAACACAAAATAATCTTATTAAAAATGGACAAAGGACATGAATAGACACTTCTCCAGAAAAGACATACAGAAGGCCAACAAGTATATTTTAAAATGCTCAGCATCTCTCATCATCAGGGAAATGCAAATCATAATCACAATGAAAAATTTTCTTACCCCACTTAGAATGACTATTATTGAAAAGAAAAAAATAGAGTTACAACTATGTGGAGAAAAGAAAACACTTATACAATGTTGGTGGAAATATAAATTAGTAAAATCACTATGAAGAACTGTGTGGAGGTTCCTCAAGAGCATAAGTAAGATTGTAAATTCATGTGAGGGCTCAAGCTTCTACTCAGAAGTAGGACACATAGTTTCTGTTTATATTGCAACAGCCTTTGCAAAAATTATAACAGTGAGAAAACTATGACAATGAAAGAATGCTGATCTTACCAACCCCCATCTTGTCTTTAGCCTCCAAACTGCTCTTAATCATTCCTGGGTCTGGGCCAAGCAAACTTTGGGAGACATTTAGTTTATAGTTTAAATGATAATAGCCCTTCCCCAAAACTCAACTGTTGGTGTAAAGCTAATAAGAGACCACCAGGTTAAGAGGATGAGAGGGGTCTGAATTTTGCTATGGTGTATACATAAATGATTACCAGTCATTATTCTGGAGGCCACAAAATATGCAACTTCCCTAAATACTCCTGCAGATAATATCACTATTGTAGAATCTGAGATTGGCCTTTTGAGATAATCCTTTCTGGTCTTTTGCATTTCTGAATACTGACTCCCCCTGGATCTGCCAATCACTCCTGTGGACCTACCCAGAAGTGACTTATTGTGAAAGAGGACCATTTCCCACAGCAAATGATAGCACCCCCAACCAATCAGCAGCACCCATTGCTTAGCTCCCCCCTCTTCTTGCAAACTATTTTTGAAAAACTTTAGCTACTGAATTCTCAGGGAGGCTGCTTTTAGTAAAAATAAAACTCCAGTCTCCTGTTTAGCTGGCTCTACATGTGTAAAACTCTTTCTCTATTGCAATTCCTCACTCTTGATAATTTGGCTCTATCTGAGAAGGCAAGGAGAACCCATTAAACGTTACAGTATTCTATTGCCCAAAGCTAATCACATGGTGTCGTCTGATATCAGTGGGGCATAGAAAAATCTTCCTACATATGTGAAAGGAAAATAAAAACTTGGGACCGCAATTCACTATGATAAAGAAAAAAAATCAGCTTAAAGCTGAGACATGCAAGAAACTGCCTTTCTTTTTGTTCCCAGGCAGACAGCAATAGATAAAGGTTAAAGATCTCCACAGGCAGCTACTCTGTGTTTATCTTATCTTATGTAAAGTGCTGATTTATTGATGGCAAGACAAATACATAATTGACTATTCCCCTATTTGCTCTTGCAACATGTAGATTACCATTCCTTCCCTCTTTTCCCCAGCCCACTTTTCTTCTTTAAATATTGAGGTCCTCAAAATCATCTTTGGAAAAAGGTATAGGCTTTTCTCCAGACATGTTCTTAACCTTGGCAAAATAAATTTCTAAACTGATTAAGACTGGTTTTAGATACATTTTGGTTTACACAGGGATGAGTAGCCAATGTTTAGAAACAATAAAATCCATAATGAAAAATGTTATATCAAGTTTAAAAATTAAATACAAACAATTGTCCTTTATCTGATAAAAAAAAATTAACTCTAGTGTTTCATTTATACACTGAACCAAATGAACTTAAAAGTATACCACACTATCTCTTTACTTATATAAAAAAGAAAACATATGAAAGATTTAGCAACAATTTTAATTTTAAGAATCTCATGAATTATAACATTACACTCAATAACAAAGATACACATAAAAAAAACCCTTGAAAATATGAATAAAATTATACATACCTAACATAACACATGTATGGCAGGCACCTGTTTAGGTATGTAATTGTCTGTTTAAATACTTAATATTAATTACAATGGCTGAATTCTGAAGAATGCTGTGCTCTAAATTGTTTGGAATAAGAAAAAAATTATAATAAAAATAAAATCCATGATTAACAAAAGGGCATAATGCTGTATGTCTTCATTTGCACTTTGAGATACACTCCTTTCCACCCCACATCAATGGGTTTTCTTGCTGCCTTTTAGTTGGATTCAGCCAGTGTGAACCATTATTAAGAGATAAGAGACCAGAAGTAAATTTGCTTATTTTCTTCTGGAGCTCTTTTCTCTTTTGCCTCAGGAGAGTGCTCTCTTCCCCAGCAAAGTTAACAATTCCTGTAAGGTATTCTATTCCAAACAGCTTTTTCTACCTTCTAGAAACCACTGTCCTCTTGCAAATTCTGGCATAAATAATGCCTACTAGCTATGACTAGTCTTGGGGTCCTCCATGACCTTATGTTAGTAATTTCCCTTCATCCTGCCAACATATTGGTATAATGATACTTTATTTACACATTTATGCCTAGTGTTCCATTATTGGAACGCCAAGCTTGTGGGAGTTATTTATATCATACTGCTTAAGGTCATCATCAAGATCTGATTTTTCACAAAAAGTTTTGCAACCTCTGGTGTAAATGGGTTAAAATTGTCCTCAATCACCAGTTTTGACCATGCCTTATGTTTTCTGCCTGGATTCGAACTGATACCTTCTTTAACAATTGAATGATGTATTACTTTTTTGTTTAACAGTTATACATAGTTCTATAAAGAAGAAAAATAAAGTCTGTTATTGAAAATCTATTGGCTGTCTTCTTTATTTCTTATATTTCATTTCCAGCAATGCTCCTAACAGATTCCAAAGGGAGTATATGAAAATTTAACAATCAGTAATCAGAGTTTACAGTGGACTTTATATTAATATTGCTCATTCTGCGGATAAACATGCACTTCTTTCTCAGAGACAGACTATAAACATAAGTCACTAAAACCTCCCGCATCATTATTGCGGGGGGAAAAGGAGAATCAGTAAAAAGAAAAAGGTGTTTATAGAGCACATAATACATGTTAGGTACTGTGCTTGGCATTTTTAAAATGCTATTTTATTAAACCACACTTTTCAGAGGGAAATCGGCAAGTGCAACCTACTTCTGAAAGTAAGTGAAGATACAAAAAAGAAGGATTAATTTGTTCATTGATTTCACTTAGAGTAATAAAAAGACCTTCAAACCTTATGGGATATAGTTGTTAAAGCTACACTGGAATTGGACCATCAGGCACCATTATTACTCTTTTTCCTATTGACATGCACCATCAAGAAGAGTTATTTAGGACACCCTCAAGGTCACTAAGAAAGAGAATGATTTCGTTAAAGCTATCAAAGTTTTCTTAACTATTGTGTTTCTCATTACATTCTAACAACAGAAATAAAACTGAAATTTGAATTAAATAAACGTGTTTAGCAGCAGCCATTTCTCAGGAAATGCAATGAATGCACAATAACTTCCCAAATACACAGTAATTTGTGAAAGGCAAGTACTATTATGAAAATAAATACAATAAATGTCAGATATATAGCATAAACCATGCAACATTTCTCATTTTGTTCATAATATTTAAGAAAATAAAATTAAATTGCGCTCCTTCTTACCCAATTATATATTTTAACTTAACTAAAGAATGTATTGGGCTATCAAAATATATTTGTCAATTAAACTTTGATTGATTCTGGTTGAAACTATAAATATGAGAGAAGCAGAAAAGTGTTTATTATCTAAGGAATTTTTCCTTTTCATGAACATATTTTTATTTTGAAAATTCAGCTTTATTTTTTACTTCAATTATCTTTTTAAAAATACAAAAATAAGATAATTTTAAAATATAACATAAAATTCCATAAACCTAGCTTACATTAGGAAACCCCAGGAGGGTGCCTGGTCAATTGGCTATATGTTCTTCCTAGCGAGAACAATATTAAGACAAGAAATAATTCCTGGATGATCTATCTGCAGATTTTTTTTTTTTTCCACAAAGTGGAGGCTGTACATCACAAAGATAAAATGAAACACTAGATGAGAGTAAAACTATTAGGCTGCAGAACTACAGGGACCAGGTAACATCTGTGACTTATGCTTAAGCCCTTCAAAACAGACTCACCCATATGCATATGAAGGTAACTGATGTTCATGTACAGCGTAATAAACAAATGAAAATAAAGTAAATAAGAATATGGCAAGATTGACCTCAGAATGTAGTTTTAAATATCATGCCATCCTTGGATATGCAAACAAAAGAAAGAAAGCAAAATAAATATTGCTTGGGAGTACAAAAACAAAATAGGATTTTAATAATGGGGAAGTTATGATATTTTTAAAATGTAGGTAAATGACTTATGGCTCTAATAACCAAAAGCAAAATTGATTTTACCATTTTACCATCATAAAAAATTGATTTTGCCATTTTTTCTTCCTAACTTGAGGTAACTAGTGTCCCAGATACGAGCTGATCTTTCAGCCATGATGTATTTTAGAATGATTATAACATAAAATAAATCCACAAGTGGCCCAAGATGTTCATGAAGCAGTGGTAAAAACAGGTCCTTGTTTTTCAACCATTGAGATTCCTGGCAAATAATAATAATAATAATAAAATAATGAAAATAAATTTCTGTCATAAAATATACCTAACACATATAGCAAGAATAAAGGGGCAGCGGAGTCATTGGGAAGAACACTCGTATTTTAGATTGGTAAAATGACTATTCATATTACATAATCTGAAAATATTTGGTAAAACTTTTCCTTATGATAACTTGGAAGACAAATAATCTCCCCAAAGAGAAACCAGGAATTATATAATAGTTTTAAAATTAGAACTATTTATTGTTTCCAATTGTTATATATTAAGTTTCGGTGCCACAGAAGAAATAGCACTCGAATATAAAATTTTCTTTTTAATTCTCAGCAAGACAAGGCACTTCTATACAAGGGTGCACCCTTACAGATGGAGCAATGGTGAGCACACACTTGGACAAAGGAGGGGAAGTGGTTCTTATCCCTGAGGCACGTGGCCCCTGCTGCTGTGTCTTTCCCCTATTGGCTAGGGTTAGACTTCACAGGCTAAACTAATTCCGATTGGCTAATTTTAAGAGAGCGGGGGCGTGAGTACTTTGGCGGAGGGGCGGGGAAGTGATTATGCGGAGTGGAGAATGTGTCAGGGCAGAGCAGACTCTGAATGAGTCAGGGTGAAGTAGGTAATCAAACGAGGTTACTTTACGAGGAAATTAAGTTTAAAAGTAGAAGGCGAAGAATTGAACATACTGACATATTGACTCTTTGAAAGGAATTTTAGACATTATATCTAAAACAATCAATATAAAATGAGAATATCTTGAGAAGATTAGGGTCTATTACAACTCAGCCTCTTGACCAGGCACCCTTCGAATATTTGACTATTGATAAAAACCTCTGAGTACATTAATTTGTCCAACAGTGAGTTTCCTAAAGTTGGACAAAATTACTTAAGTAAAAGAGGGTAAGGGCGTGGCTCTCCCTTTTTTGGGCAATGGTTTCGAGTTGACCACAATGAGGTCTAGAGAAATAAATTTTTAGAAAAATATGTAGGTATATTATAAATTGCATAATATAAAAAGCCAACCAAATTTTTGAGAATTGCATAATATAAAAAGCCAACCAAACATATTATTTGGAGACAGAAAAGAGTCTAATCAAGAATCCTCAACCCTAATGGGAAGCGAGTGTTAAAACATCTGCCCAGCTGGATTTCAGAATTGTTATGTATTGGTACAGTACATAATGTATGTCTCCCATTGTTTCCTCTCCAGATGTAATGTTTATTACAGTTATCCCTTTACTGTTCTTCATTTAGGTTTAGTTGACATGGAGAAGTCATTTGTCATTTTAGTTTTCAGGCCCCAGAGCAAAAGGAGTCACGACAGATGTAATTTAGAGATAATGAGATCCTGGATGGAAGTTTACTGTCAATATTGTATGAAATACTTACATTACCTTTCTTCAAGAGTGGTTGAGATTTGTTTTGTTTTAAAACATTTAAAGGGAACAAGTGCAGTTTTGTTATATGAATATGTTAGGTAGTGGTATGGTTTGACTCTGTGTTCTCACCCAAGTCTCACCGTGAATTGTAATAATCCCCATGTGTCAAGGGCAGAAACAGGTGAAGATAATTGAATAATGTGGGTGGGTTTTCCCATGCTGTTCTCCTGACAGTGAGTGAGTTCTCATGTTATCCAATGGTTTTAAAAGGAGATTCTTCCTTCTCTTGGCACTGATTCTCCCTCCTGTTACCCTGTGAAGAGCTGCCTTCCACCATGATTGTATGTCTCGAGGCCTCCCCAGTCATGCAGAACTATGAGTCAATTAAACTCCTTTGTTTAAATAAATTACCCAGTCTCAGGTATTTCTTCATAGCAGCATAAGAACAAACTAATATAGGTATTAATGAAGTCTGGGCTTTGAGTGTACCCATCACCTGAGTAGCATACATTGTACCCATTAAGTGATTTCTCATCCCCTACCCTCCTCCCACCCTCCCAATGATACAAATCTCCAATGACTGTTATTACGTATTTTATGTCCATGTGTATGCACTATTTAGTTCCCACTAAACAGAACATGCTGTATTTGGCTTTCTGTTTCTGAGTTGTGTTTCACTTAAGATAATGGCCTCCAGTTCCATCCTTGGGCTTGTTTTACATGTGAAATGAAAAGAAATGGTATCTATGGCTAAGGAGAAAACTATAGTTTGCTTTTATTCTTATCAAAATATTTGTTCAGCATGAGAGGTTCATCAGAAATGACATACGCTGCCTCTTACTGGGAACTCATAGTACTCTGTCCATTTTAAGTAACACATAGTCATATAACTCGTTTAAACCAATGAAGTGTGAGTTAAAGAAATGTGTGTCAAAAGAATAAATTTTAAGAATCATTATGTGGTTCCACCCTGATCTGTATTTTTTTGTGTTATAATTTCAGCAATATATGAGTTAGGCTTTGCCATTTAGCTTAAATCCCTGCCTTATGAAAACATAGATAAATGTTAAAATTCAACTTGTAATAAATATGTAGCATGAATCAAATTCTTGGTTGTAAACCACTAACACATTGAGATTCAGTTTTATCATAGTAATTTTGCCTATGCTGATTAATACAATGTGAATAATCACTGATCATTTATTTAAAATATAAAAAAATTTTAAAGCTAGAAATCAAATTCATTGCAAATATTAATGTTGGTTTTTCTTGCCTTTCATAGTAAAATAATAGTGAAATTTATTCTTTGGTATAATTACAAATAAATATTTCCTTAACTCTGAATAATAAAATCAATAAATATGAACAGAGGATATTGTTAAACTTTTCCCAAATAAATTTTTACAAGATAATATAAAAATAGATATGTTTCAATATTTTGATAAGTTGCCATTTTAGGTCATGCTGAATTTGGAAGAAAAAAGATAAATTTTAAAAGTTAAAATTATGAAATTATAAACAATTCAGTAGCTTTCTAGTCTACAAATGTCAAAGGAACTTTAATATTTATATGTGATTTTATGGCAATAACAGCAAGGTTCTGTGAGTAAATCAAGTTCATTTCTGTCATTGCCTCTGGTAATGATAAAATCAATTTCAAAACTTTAAGACTTGAACCCTAAATTTACAGCCATCATTTTTAGATTATTAGATAAATCACAAAATTTTGTAGCTCTTACCAGGCACTGTTTATTATCTTCAACGGAGGAAACAGAGACTGATCCATTACGTTTCTTTACACATAAAGAGTGTTCAGTTGACATCCAGTCTGAACATCGGTGGAGACAATGTACTACCACTTTTACTGCAATCATAAAACACTTCTACGCTCAGAATGATGTGTTTTAACTTTGGTTTGAACTTCCTAAAATTTTGGAAAATTTGAGTTTTCCATGAACATATTTGAAATACAGCTTGATATTAGTTAATTCTGTGTGCTCTTAACTAGTATCCAGTGACAACATTACATACATGTTTGTGTGTATCTGTTTGTATTTTACTACCATTCTCTCACTTTTATTAATATACTAAAAAAGTTGTCATTAGCATTATCATTAAAATATCTTTTTTTCTCCAGGTAAGAAAGTAAATTTCATTATTATATGCTATCATCTTTTCTGAATAGTTTTACAAAAGTCAAAAAAATACAAATGATATCTTTAATTTATTTCAATGAAAACATAAAATTCTATGTATGCTTTCATATTCAGCACACAAATTGATGATGAAAATTCTACATTACTGTGTAGGGAGGGTTTTGGGAAATATTTTTAACATGTTCGAAATTGACACCTCCTCTGGGCATTCTTCCAAAGTTTTCCTCTCTTATATTAATGAATGTTGGAGCTGGCTAATAGTTAATCTGCTCTCTTTCTGCTACACAATGATTATACTTTTAAAAAATCTGGTTAAATCATAGAGCCTCTACCTCTGACTATAGCCATGGATGAAGAGACAGGTTGTGACCTGAACAAAAACAATCAGAATTCTTCCCTGGGATTCTTGATATTGAAGTAGTTAATAAAGCTTAGAGGCTTTACTCTGTTGCGATTATAGAAACCTGGAGCCAGGTTTCTCATAAATTTGTGGAAGTTCATCTAGTAGAACAGAACAAATTCAACCTTCAGAAAGAAGAGATAGCTGGAGAAAAGAGAGTATAACCTAATTTAAGTATACAAAGTATACAATTAGAGTTTGTTTGAAAAGAGAACTATTTTGATTTTGAATTATTGTTAGATAAAACTGAGACTGAAATAGTGTATTTTGCAAATACTGAAGAAATTGAAGTATGAAAATGGGAAGAGATAATTTTTAATTCAATCAAAAATGAATTACTCCTATAATATCAGAAATAGAATTATACTGAACAAGATGAAACATTGTATTGTTTAAATCTTATAATTGTTTGATATATTACTGGCCAAATTTTCAGCTGATCAATTACTCCTAATAATGTTACCATTTTTGTTTTATACATTTGTGAGTATGCTAAAAATGTTTACATGTTTATAATTTATTGATCTTTTTGATGAACTTCCTTCTTATCATTTTGGGTTGATTCAATTTGTATATTGCCCCCATTTTTTTTTTTCTGTAAGGTTTATTTATTTATTTATTTATAGAAACAGAGTCTTACTCTGTCACTCAGGCTGGAATGCAGTGGCACAACATGGCTCAGTGTAGCCTCAACCATCTGGGCTCAAGCTATCCTCTCACCTCAGCCTCCAAAGTAGCTAGGAATATAGATGCACACCACTATAACTGGCTAACTTTTTGATATGCATTTTGCAGAGATAGGGTCTCACTCTGTTTCCCAAGCTGGTCTTGAAACCCTGGTCGCAAGGGATCCTCCTGCCTCAAATTCCCCAAAGTAGTGGTATTACAGGCATGAGTCACTGCACTTGGCCTAGTTTGACCAATACAAAAATGTCTACATCAAGTTATTTGGCTGGTATTTGCCTAATATTTTTTAAATTTTGCCTTTATATTATATCTGGTATTAGATTCAAGATTTCTGTATTTAAAATATTTGAGTAGTTTTTTATTTCAATTATTGCAAATTTTTCTGTTAAAAATAAATTTAAAGATTATTTTCTTTTTTTTATTTTTTGCCTTGTTTTTTTCTTGTCTTATATTGAATTATCATAATTTCTTTATTTCTTATTTTTATACTGATTTTTAAATTATTACCTTTCTTTCAGCAATTACTTGGAAATATGCCATGAAATCATTCAATAATGAAAACCTACAATATATTTAAGTACAAAAAAGAAAAAGAATCTATGCATTGTTTTATCTTTTTATACTTATTTAAGGAAATAGAGTAATTTTGCCTACATGTAGGCAAAATGGAGGTAAAAAGAAACCTTAGGAAACTATTACAACAATTCAAGTAATCAATGATGGCTGCTTGAACTAAGAGGCAGTTGGCAATGTCAGATTTTTTGAATCAATTTTAGAAGTTAAAGTTGATTTTACTCATAGATTGACTGATTATGGAGTTCAAGGGAAAGACAGACATCAAAGAGGACTCATGTTTTTTGGTCTTGTGTGGGATGAGTAGATATGGGTGTAAAATTTTAAAAGTTATGTTTTGAACCTGTTCAGTCTGAGAAACCCACTTCATATCCAAATGGAAAAGTCAAGAAGTCACTTGTATATATGAGACCATTATTCAGGAAAGAGACCTAGAATAGAGCTGTAATTTTCAGCGCTAAATATGTACAAACAACATGTAAAGCCAATGGATTGAGTTAGACCACAGAGTACATACAGAGAGAATCTGAATAAGTCAAGGAACTAAGAAGGAACTCAGAAGAAGAAGCTGTATATAACAGGAGGAAAACCAAGAAAGTGTGCCATCTGGAAAGCTAATTTAAAAAAACCAAGAAGGGGGAATAATCGACTATGGCAAACCATTTCCTGTAGTCAAGTGAGAGAAGGGAACTTGATTTTTGAATTTGCCTATAAAGATACTTTTGATCATTTGGTATAGGCCCCTGAGAGAATGGGGGGCTGATGAAGTGGTGAGAGGGGTACAGGTGACTACTTTCTTTAAAAAAAATTTTCCACAAAGGAACCACAATATAACAAGTGATAGTGGGAAGAGGAAAATAAATTTAAGAGATCATTAAGTCTAATAACCCAGTGCTTCACTTATATGTTATTTCCTTAGCTTTGTTAAAAATGACATTTGTACTTGTGATTCTGTTCATTTTTAGAGCTTCTAAGTTATTTGTGTTCTCTGAGAAAGGAAAGGGAATGCAATAACTTTATTTGCTGAATTTAAAACTAAAAGTTGCATACGAGAGAAACAGATAGGAACACCAACACCTGGATATAGCAACTTGATAAAAAGCTCTTATAGCACAATCTGATCATTCTGTTTATGTGATAATTATTCCAAATATATGCTAATATGAATTATATGTGAATCGAATTAACATTTCATTTACATGATGTTAAATATACATTTGGCTGAATTAGATTATCACTGTGATTTTTGTATCACTGGGATACAGAAATAAATCAGATTTTAAAATATATACATTTTTATTTGTATGATAATGTTATCATTACAAAATGTAATATAAAAGTATCATCACCAAAATTTAGTAGTAAAGAATTTCTACTTTTATATTATGTTGCAAGAAAAAAGTTTATTAGTACTCTAAATAGCTGATTCCTTTGTGTTTGTTCAACTATATCATTTTCATCAAGAAAAAAGTTCCCTATTTTCCTTTTCCTTTAAGAAAATTTAAAACTCTGATTGGTGCTTGTCAAATCTTTTAAAATATTTTAACTTCAACAGCTGGTATTGTGTAGTTGTCATTTTGAAAACAGCTTTGCCAAAGTGTAATGTATATATAACTCACCTGTTTATTTACTCTCTCTCTCTCTCTCTCTCTCTCTCTATATATATATATATATATATTTTTTTTTTTTTTTTCTGAGACGGAGTCTCGCTCTGTCGCCCAGACTGGAGTGCAGTGGTGTGATCTCGGTTCGCTGCAGGCTCCATCTCCCGGGTGCCCGCCATTCTCCTGTCTCAGCCTCCTGAGTAACTGGGACTACAGATATCCACTAGCACGCCTGGTTAATTTTTTTGTATTTTTGGTAGAGACAGGGTTTTACCGTGTTAGCCAAGATGGTCTCCATCTCCTCACCTCGTGAACTGCCCGCCTCTGCCTCCCAAAGTGCTGGGATTACAAGCGTGAGCCACCACGCCCAGCCAAAACTTACCTATTTAAAGTGTAACATGAAAGCTTTTTAAAAAATATCTTGCTTGCTGTCTATTAAAAATGGTAAGGGTTCATTTTTCTATATTTTTAGAATTTATAGTTTCAAGTTGGACGAAAAAATGTATTTTGACAATCTCATGTTTTTCTAATAATTTTCTTCTTTATACTCTTTGTATTCTGAAGTAAATATATTATGTCTAAAATGAAGATGATTTATTGTACTTTTATTTTCTCCTCATTAAAGTAAATTTTGAAGTAATGAAATTGACATTTTGCCTTTGATTCTTTCTCAAAATAATAGTCTAATTCTATATCTATTGTTTCTTAAAATATTCATAAATTATACTAAGACACAAGAAAATAAATACGGACCTTTAAAGTCATTAAGAATCACAATGCCATAAACAATTATGCCACAATTAAAATTATAATCCAACCTAATATATATTCTTCTACATTTAATATTTGGAACATTTTTATAAACATTTACAGAAACAATGGAATAAAAGTATTAAATAATTTTCATTTACAAAATTCAAGGGCAGAGTCAACACTAAATAATATATATATGTCTATAATAAGGTAGAAACTGAACTTCGCATTCCATATCACCAATTCTATTTTCTGCACCATTACTTCTGCTTTTTGTTCCTTCTTTGAGAGCTTATATTTTTCTAAGGTACTTGTTTATTTCCATTATTTCCGTTTCTCCTAATTCTCCTAACAGTTCTCTTTTCATTTGTTTATTTTATTGTTTTATCTCTGGTTATTTTTCAAATTCATGTTGTCTTAAATTTACTGAGACATAAAATGTAATTTTAACACATTTTTTAGCTAATTTTCCTAACTGCATTTTGGTTACCACCTTATACAATTATTTGAAGATACATACAAATTTTGTTTTCTTATTTAGTCAATTGTGAATGGTATTTCAGGCTTCTAGTTAGCCTGTAAATTGATCAAGATTCTTCTTTATGTCTTTCATTTAGTTCCAGATAGCTATTCAAAGCTTTCTTTCCAATTTTTAACTTGAGGATTCATTTCATATAATGAGTATTACCAGCTAGCTGTTCCTGAAATAAATGGGGCAAATCTGGAATTATAAATAATCTCACTTGTGGAATTTAATTTCAGTATAACCGTTCATTATAACTATTGAAACACATCATGTCCAGTCTCTTTATCAGGTGTGGCTCTCTTTCACAATAGCAGAAAATCTCCCACATTGTGGAGAAATCTCATTTCATTGCTAACTTTCAATTGGACACAGCACCTGGGATTCTCATCGTAGTTCATTGTTAACATTTAATCATCAGCAATAGAATTTGATTGTTCTCTACCAGTCTTCTAGCTTCTCCTGCCTCAGCCAATGTGACTAGTAAATGCAGGTAGACTTTAGACTAAAAGTTATGACACTGATGTTTAATTTCTTAATTTGAAGCTTCCGATAGGTGTTTGGCAGTTTACTGCTTTATTACAGTTGTGTTACAGTGTGC
The DNA here is from genome assembly GCF_047675955.1 of Chlorocebus sabaeus. Classification (NCBI taxonomy): domain Eukaryota; kingdom Metazoa; phylum Chordata; class Mammalia; order Primates; family Cercopithecidae; genus Chlorocebus; species Chlorocebus sabaeus. The sequence continues at coordinate 117,962,484 of NC_132911.1, forward strand.
TGAGATGTTGATTATCTCATCGCTTGCAGTAAAAGCCCCTGCCTGAGTTGTCTCTATTCAAAAGCAGTCTCAGTTTTTTTGTTTTTTTTTTTTGTTTTTGATTTTAGTTTTATAAAAGTTATCAGATTTCATACATGTCGAGATTTTGGAAATGTTGAAAAAACTGTTACATATTATTGTCACATTTTTATACGAGCTATACAATACACATGTCTCCATGGATACAAACTGATTTAAAGTTAGAATCAACGTCATACATAGCAAGTTTTCTGCATTAATCATTAGCCATATGGAGCGTTAAATATTTTCCCATTTCCCAAGGACTAAAGAAAATACAGATATACCCAAATTTGGTCTTTACATTTATAAAATTATTCACCAACAGTAGACAAGAATTCTCAATGAGGTCACTCAGTGAGAATATTCATCATCAATAATCTGATTGTCTTCACTGATGGATAGGAGGATGCTGATTGGTTGAGACATAAGGGTCACCAACTCAGTGTCCTTGACTAAAAGAGCAGGTAACTAGTTGCACTGAGATGTCGTTACAAAAATATTAAATGTTTACTATCATTGCTATGCTGAAATAAATACATAAACAATAAATAAATAAGATTACTACTCATATATGCAAAATATATTTAATATATATTTATCTTTAGCTTTGGGGTGACAGACTTTAAAAAAATGTTGTTTATTATCAATAAAGTCAAACAAAATGTAATGTCTGTAGTAGTCCATTCTCATGCTACTGTAATAGACTGCCAAAGACTGGATAATCTATAAAGGAAAGAGGTTTAACTGACTCACTGTTGCACATGACTGAGGAGGCCTAAGGAAACTTACAATCATGGTGGAAGGGGAAGCAAATACGTCCTTCTTCACGTGGCGGCAGCAAGGAAAAAATGCCGGGCCAAGGGGGAAACACCCCTTTTTAAAACCATCAGATCTTGGCCGGGCGCGGTGGCTCAAGCCTGTAATCCCAGCACTTTGGGAGGCCGAGATGGGCGGATCATGAGGTCAGGAGATCGAGACCATCCTGGCTGACACGGTGAAACCCCGTCTCTACTAAAAAATATGAAAAAACTAGCCGGGCGAGGTGGCGGGCGCCTGTAGTCCCAGCTACTCGGGAGGCTGAGGCAGGAGAATGGCGTGAACCCGGGAGGCGGAGCTTGCAGTGAGCTGAGATCCGGCCACTGCACTCCAGCCTGGGTGGCAGAGCGAGACTCCGTCTCAAAAAAAAAAAAAAAAAAAAAACCATCAGATCTTGAGAGAACTCACTCAATATCATGAGAACAGCATGAGGGTAACCAGCCCCATGATTCAATTACCTCCCACCCACTCCCTCCCACAACATGTGAGCATTATGGAAACTACAATTCAAGATGAAATTTGGGTGGGGACACAGCCAAACCATATCAATGTCTCAAAAGACATTTTAGACCACACATTCTCTAGAGTCTAAATATTTCAAAAGTTAAAAATTAAATGTAATGTGCTTCAAGCATTTTCTTCTTGTTTGGAACTAACTACACCCCACAGTTAATGGGCACAACTTCAGAATTATAATATTCATTACATTATAATTCTCCAACTTTATACTTAGTCATTATTGTATTATAAAAATTTTAACAAGTTATATAAGCTAATTTCAAGTGAACCGGGGGAAGCTTAATGATCTAAAATTAAATGATTAAAGTTTAAAACAAAGCAGAATCACTCTAATAGGAATTGAGTAATTTAGTATTATTAAGCATTTTTTTATGGGCTAAACTTAGTCATTTTAAAATCTATGATTTTTTTTTTGCTATTGTATTCAGAATACATTGTATGACACACAGGCTCAAAAAGAAGTGCGTTATTTGTGAAGATTTTTTATAATAATTAATTTTAAATAATGTTATTACATTTACACTTGTTTAAAACACATTGGGATTCACAGTAAGCAATGACTCCAACTACATTTTACAAAATATATGAGGCCAAGCACCCTGGCTCACACCTGTAATTCCAGCACTTTGGGAGACCCAGGTGGGCAGGTCACTTGAGGCCGGGAGTTTGAGACCAGCCTGGCCAACATAATGAAACCCTGTCTCTACTAAAAATGAAACTATTAGCTAGGTGTGCTGGCATACCCCTGTAATTACAGCTACTCTGGAGGGTGAGGCATGAGAATTCCTTGAACCCAGGAAGCAGAGGTTGCACTGAGCCGAGATCCTGCCACCGCACTCCAGTCTGGGCAACAGAGTAAGTCTCTATCTCAAAAAAAAAAAAATATATATATATATATATATAAATTTATATGTATGAAAACTTCCTGTATGAATAGAAAATTATCAACTCCTGCGCAAAGACAGAATAAAACAGCATTATTGGGGAATTATGTATGAAAATGGTAAGAACACAGTGTTTAAGTCCGACTTATATATGCATCTGGAAAGTAGCCAATAATACATGGTCAATCAGAAAATGCTAACATAAAATATAAGTCATTATAATATACTTCTAAAATTCTTTTTTGAAAGTTGACTATATCTACTTTTTAAAAATCCAGACTGAAAACTAATCATGTAGTGAATACAAAGCAAATGTCTAAAGTCTATTTTTTGGATTGTCAAGTTGATAAGTTTCTACAAACTTTTCTTCCCAGAAGTCTGTTATACACATTCTATGAATTTACATTTGCTTTAGAAATTCAGTTCTCAGTCTCACAATCTCAGTCTTACTTTTTACCTGGGTAAGTAAGCAGTTTTCTAAATATTTGGAAAATAAAACTTTATAATGTAATAATATTACTGAACTTTTATCATCCTGAGGACAGTATATTTAATGTGATGCATTTCCTTATAAGAGAAATGAAATAGCATATTAAAAGGTAACATCAAACTGAGAATTTGCATTCATATCTTAAAAGCAGTATACAAATATGTGATTTGCTATTCTTTATTGTAATCAAATATTTATTAACTGTGAAAAGTTAATAATGTCAGTAAAACTATCTAGAATAATGCATTGCTCATGCTAGATATGTAATAAGGTTTAGTTGATCCTGCAATAAAACTTTTCCTCAAAATTAATATCAGAAAGTATATAGCCCCCCTTTTTTTTTTTTTTTTTTTTTTTTTTTTTTTTTTTTTTTTTTGATATGAAGTCTTGCCCTTGTCCTCCAGGCTGGAGTGCAATGGCATGATCTCAGTTCACTGCAACCTCTGCCTCCCGGGTTCAAGTGATTCTCCTGCCTCAGCCTCCAGAGTAGGTGGGATTACAGGCATCTGCCACCACACCTGGCTAATTTTTGTATTTTTTAGTAGAGATGGGGTTTCACCATGTTGCCCAGGCTGGTCTCAAACTCCTGACCTCAGGTGATATGCCAGCCTCTGCCTCCCAAAGTGCTGGGATTACAAACGAGTGTCACCGCGCCTGACCTAGTACTTGCTCTTTTATGTGGGAAAAAACAAATGTGTTGATAAAGCAAATGATAAATTAAAGATAATTACTGATATAAGCTAGTTTATGTTATATGATTCAGACTGAAGTAAGTTCTGCTTTCTTGGAATTACTATAACACTTTTTTGTACCTTGTCTGTATTATTTGTCTCTAAGTTATATCAGACAGATAGATAAATAGATAGGCTGACACATACATACGTGTATATAGATAGATAGATAGATAGATAGATAGATAGATAGATAGATGAATATTTGATTTTAGAACGTCTTTGTAGATAGTTGGCATCGATTTAATACACCATACACTCTGTATGATGTTTGTTGTATAATTGCTCAATAATAATGACAATAATAGAGGAAAGATAACAAGAGGGAAAATAATAAGAGCTCTATAGGAACTTGAGCTGGGACATGGGGACTGGGTATTGCTGGGAAGAAAAAATAAAAACAGGATAAGTAAAAAAGCATTCACGAATAAAACAGCCTAATAAAAGAATGGAAGCCGGTGTACCTGTAGCATGCTTAGGAAACTGAGATTACAGAGAATTAGATGAAACTAAGAGTAGTGAATGGTAAACAGAGAGTTCTTCTGTTTAAGACACTCCAACACAAAATGATGTTCAAATTATGATATTGTGGGTAAAATGTTCAGAGGTCTCATTTCTTCTGATGAACAGAGGAAGAGCATAGCCTAAACTTGGCAGAGCTGCTCATAAACAGAGAAACTAAGCAACTGGATTCACTCATTAATTCCCGACTATTCTTTTCTGGCATGCGTTAGAGAATACGGTAATTATGCAACCCTAGAATGTTAAAATCTGACAGCTCTACTAAAAGTCTTTCTGGTGCTGTATTTTTAAATGGTTCTGTTTCACCAGCTGGGAAAGATTTCAGTAGTTTCTGTAAAATATAACCATTCTCATCTTTTCAAGTCATTAGTATTTTGGTGAAAATCATAGCAAGCCCAGATTCCACGCTGAGGACATCTGCATCTGAACATCCTAAAGCAGTCTTGAACCCACTGCAAACCTTAGTGCAAAAATAAGCTACCGCATTGATTTGAATATGAGTGCACAGTATTGGTTTTCTTTTTTCATCTTTTTATCTCCAAATAATTTGATCTGAGGGCCATTGCATTGTGTGTTACAAAATTAGTGGTAATTACTCATACAGAAAAATGTAACAACTAAATTAATAATACAATTATGAGTGAAATCAAGGGAGACAAATTGTATATGATTTTCTCATATTAATTTAGGTCATTTGTTGTATAAAAGCAAATTTTATAAAACTGTTATATAGCATATAAAGAGATTCAGAAAGGAGATGTTGAACAAAAGCTTAAAAAATTCAAATTATCATCATGTGCTGAGTCATAGGTTATATCTAAAGGCTAAGCCCTTAGAAATCTTCCTTTTCTTGCTTATAAGAATGTGGATTATTGAAGAAGTTTTACATCCTAAAATTATTCTCTACTGAGAATATATTTTTCCCTCCTTCCAGACTTGAAAAGTTTCAAATTCGTGAGCCTTCATAGCACTTTAAACCTCTTCTTAGTACTTTTCAGAGAACATTTAGTGAGAATTTTGCCACTGGACACTAAATTTCATAAAAGTCACTGTCCATCTGGAACGTGAATTTATCCTGAATGTAAGCCAACGTCAACATACAAAAAACAGACATAAAATGTTTACTAAATGGGTGGACCTGTTAAGTGATTATAAAAATGCTGAGTGTTACATAGACGAAATGTAAGCAATGAATAAAGGTGGACCTATAGGAACTCACACTTTAACTGAGATATGAGGTTTAAATGTGGATTGGCTATGCAATCAGAGATTATTGAAGTGTAGAAAAGGGCATTTTAGGCTAAAGGAGCTATGATTAATTCAATAATTTCTGAATCACTACAGCCTGTGTGTGTGTGTATGTATGTGTATGTACATATCTGTGTCTATGTACATATTAATATATATATTTATTATATAATGAATGTGCATAAAATATATTATTTATGTGATTCATGTACTATGATTAAGAATATGAAGATATCTTTTATTATTTCTTTGTCCTGCCTTCTCAAGAATCTTTAGTTCACCATTTGAAAGCTACCTAAAATCAATGTCTTAAAGATAATTCTAAAGGCCTCTAGAATTACATGGAATCACAGAAGTTGAATTTGCACCACTCAATTTAAGTGAATATTTTCTTTTGTAATTTTTCTGTCCTGCCTAACCTTGTAATAATGTGTTCTACTTCTCTGTTTCTTCTGTGTCACTTCTCTTATTCTGATCTTCTAAATGGGGACATCTCTAGACAAATTATAGACTATTTTTGCTATCTTTGGGTAGATATGTGTGTACCACCTTTTCTCTCTCTCTCTTCTAAAACCCATCTCTAATGTCATTTTATTCATTGCTGCTAGTCCCACTGTCAACTCTGAGACATGATCTCTTCTTACCTAAATTTCTGATGTCATTTTAAAACTTTAGTCATGAGTTTCAAAATTATCAGATATTTCTACTTAAATAAAATGCCATTGTGTTAAAATGAAGTGATTAAAAAAAATGAAGGTCCCAGAAAGAATATGTAGAATACAACTAGAAAATGACTGAAGCTAGAATTCTGAGGGTTATCAACATTTACATTTAGGGAAAGTGGAGACTGGAAATGAACTAAAAATGAACAAATAAAGAATAGTATGGAAAACCTGGGGAGTCATATCATGAAACAAAGCAGAAGAGTGTTACCAAAAAGAGAAAATGAAAGTGCTACTTACCTGTCTATTATCCATCTATCTATCTATCTATCTATCTATCTATCTATCTATTTATCATCTACCTAATCTATTTCTTAATCAAGAATAATGTTCATTAGTTATTATCTTTAGTACATTATCTGAGACCTTGAGGAAAACTTCTAAACAAGAATTGGTAAATATAGAATCAGTATTTGTGAAGCTATGAAATAAGTGGATAGGAAGATGTCCATTCATTTGTCCATCTGAGAAACAGAGAATATATTTATTCATCTGAAAGCTTGGATTTCAGGATGCTTTGATACAATTATAAACAAAAATATCAAAGAGAAACATCAAATTCAACCTCAGACCTCAAAAGGCTTCTTAAGAGAGGGAACGTGAGTTGTGTCTTAAAGGACATATATTTTGCAAGATGCCAAGAGTAATCAAAATGCATTCTAGAACAAAAGGACAAAAACATAAGACATCACTGACAAATTACAGTAGAGCAAAGAAGGACAAATTCTTTATGAAGATAGAAAAGAAGCTGGAAAGAAAGTGAAGAGCCAATTTGTAGTGGTTACTATATGTAACTTGCTAAGATACTTTACACTTAATTTTAAAAAATGATAGTTTCAGTCAATTATAGTTAAATTGTGACAGACACTATTTTAATTTTTTAACTAAGCCATTTATTCTTGTATAAAAATATTATATAATGAATGTTAAGAATATGAACTCTGGAAACTGACTGCCTGGACAAATTACTTAACCTCTCTGTGCATGTTTTCTCATCTGTAAAACTAAAATAGTATACCTACTTCATAAAGTTGGTGTAAGACTTAATTCATAAATAAGTATGTAAAGGACTTGGAAAAGCATTTATCTAATAGTACTAAAATATTTACTATTATAAATCTCCATTTTATAAATTAATTGCTTATATTAATTAATTGACTCATTAAATTTATTTAGAGAGTAGTTGGCAGAGCATGAATAAGAGAGCACATCTAGTCTCAATGTCCATATTCTTCATATTTGAAATTCATATAAAAATATGGAATATAAAAGGTAGGTTTCCAAGGAAACACATATTACTTAGTTTTGGACACAGTAATTATGAGATACTTCTGTAACTGCAAAAGTACTAGAAAGGTAGGTATTCAGGGCTTGTACTCAGGACAGTGATCTAATATGTGACTAGAGATTCTGTCAGCATATGGTTGGCAGTTATTGAAGCTATTTTCTGGGCAAGCTTGACCTCATACTTTATGTAGCACTAATGAGAATTAGGTCAGAAATGGAGGCTTATGGAATGTCAATATATTGAAAGGAAGAAAAGACATCCATTAAAAGCCCAAGAAGAAATGGCTTTCATCTTTGAAGTAGTCTTGTCAAATAGTCTAATCTGAGTTTGACCCTCTCTCTAAATTCAACCACCCATTTAAAAGAAATACAGAGATACGCCCGAGAACAGTGGCTCATGCCTGTAATCCCAGCACTTTGCAAGGCTGAGGTGGGCCGATTGTCTGAGGTCAGGAGTTCAAGACCAGTCTGGCCTGGTAAAACTCCATCTCTACTAAAAATACAAAAACAAAAACAAACAAACAAACAAACAAAATTACCCAGGTGTGTGGTGGCATGTGCCTGTAATCCCAGCTGCTGAGGAGGCTGAGGCAGGGGAATTGCTTGAACCAGGGAGGTGGAGGTTGCGGTGAGCCGAGATTACGCCATTGTACTCCAACCTGGGCAACAGAGCGAGATTCCATCTCAAAAATTTAAAAAAAAAAAAAAAAAAAAGGAAAAAGAAAAGAAATACAGAGATAGAAAATGCCATTAGCAAAATTGAGCCTCTGGAAACCTCTAATGACAAATTTCCCGATTACTTTTCCAAATTAATTGCCAGTGTTGGTATGATGAGAGAGAGAGAGCAAGATATGGAACAGAAAGCCTATAGATTAAAAGAATCTTAATGACTCTGTAAATGATTACAAATTATGAACCTTTTTTTTTTTTTTTGGCTCCAGTTTCCAACAAATATTTTGTAATTTATATAATGAAATTTGTAGGACAATTAGCAATTTGATTACTAACCCAAGATACTGATATTAAATAGTTGTCAATTTATAGATGTATGAATGCTTTGCCATTGTGTTTTGTTTTTATTTTATTAAGAGGTAGTTTTGCTCTTGTTGACCAGGCTGGAGTGCAATGGCTCAATCTTGGCCCACTGCAACTTTGCTTCCCCGGTTCAAGCGGTTCTCCTGCTTCAGCCTCCAAAGTAGCTGGGATTACAGGCATGTGCCTCCACGCCCAGCTCATTTTTTGTATTTAATAGAGACGGGGTTTCACCATGTTACCCAGGCTGGTCTCGAACTCATGACCTGGTGATCCACCCACATCGGCCTCCCAAAGTGCTGGAATTACAGGTATGTGCCACTGAGCCCGGCCTGTGTTTTATTTTTAAATAGCATTTATGTTTTAAAGATACATCCTGATGAAACATTCTCCAATACATGTTGTGTGAGATTTGCTTTAAAATAATAACTGCAAGGAATGTGGGGGATATCATGAAATAAGACTGGTGTGAGTTGATGACTGTACAAGCTGGATCTTGTATACATGGGGATCAATTACACTATTGCAGATTTGTGCATATGTTTACATTTGGTTAATGTATGTTTCATACAGTTAACAGACATATGTAATGCCTGTTTAATATAGTATGTTTAAAATAAAAATTAAAACAAGTATCAAAGAATCATCCTTTTTAGAGAAATAAAGGTATGATGCAAAACATAATCCAAAGTAAAGAGTTTCAAGATAAGCAAAGTTATATAAAAGTCAAGTAAAATGTGGCAAGCTGCAGTTCCATGAACTTGACAATATTGAAATGTTTCATGACTTCCCTATATTTGTTACTGTTAACACAATCTTCTCAATCACATAATAACACATTTTTGTCATAGTCTTCTAATTCTTCCTTAGATCCCACATTTGTTTTTTCCTCCCTCAAGTTTAAAGTTGTGCAAGGGCTAACTTTTCTTTCACATCACACAGTTTTCAGAATGTTCTTTTCTTTCATGCATCATCTTCTCTCAGTGTTACAATTGTCACTGCATATTGATTTCTCTCATAAAAGCTTGCTAGTTTCTTTTCTTTTCTTAAGCTGAGTTTCCCTCCACTGTATCCTGCAGCAACCTTTTCTACTCATCATAGCATTGATTATAATTGCTGGGATCAAAACCTCTTAGTTTATTTTTTCTGCTAGTGATTCCACTAAGAAAAATATATTTTTGCCTTTCACATTAATATTCTTCTGCCACAATTCGGTCACATTTCTAAATGTATTTAACCTCAGATACATGCCAATAAAATAATTTATTGATTACAATTAAAATGTTTTTTCCTTTGGATTTTTCCAGAGAATAGCCATTCATTCATTTATGAAAGTCATTAATCTTTATACCAACAGATTTCTAAGCTGTGGAACAATTTCCCTCCCACTCTTGAAAAAATTAAGATCTTCCTGGTATCAACTTACTAGATTTATGCTAACTCAGGTAAAGATTTCTGCTGTGATTTCAGAAATGTTAAGTCAAAAATGTAAGTATTCTTTCTTTTAAGGTCAGAGACAACATAAATTTTAAGATGTTACAAAGGGTAGCACTTTCATACAAATTTCAATAAATGTCATTAAACATATTTGAATCAATTTAAACTGTTTTTGACTTTGTATTTATACTCTATGGTAATTTAATATGTATTTTACATAGATAAGTTGATAACAGAACATTCTATAAAGATTTTTGACCAAGTCGGAGCCATGGAAGTTTGACTGTTCAGGTACCCTAAGTACATTGTGGTAGCAGAAACTGACAATTGTTTTAATTGATTATAGATACTCATTAACTGAATAACGTCACAATTCTGAGTTTATTTTTTTTCTGAGTGTCCCATTTCTTTCTTGCTATGTTACTTTCTTTTTCACCACCTGCTTTCTGTCCCTTGGACGTATATACAATTTCTTGAAGCTAGTTCATCTTCTGTGAAACAGAATTAATTCTGGTCTCCTCATGGATGAATTGACAGGAGCATGCTCAGTAAATTACGGCTGTTTTTGTTGTTGTTCATTAGCATTTGTCTTTAATATGCACTTCCGCAAATGCCCAATATTCTTTTAGACTTGCAGTCTTTACAGAGACTGGTTTTCTTCATTTTATATTGCGGTTGTAACAAACTACTCCCAAATTTAGTGGCTTAAAACAACACAATATTTTATCTTATAGTTCTGGCAATCAGATGTCTGAAATGGGTTTTATTGAGGTAATATCAAGGTGTTGACAGGGCTGCATTCCTTTCTGCTGGCTCTATGGGGAATCAGTTTCCTTGTGCTTTTCAGCTTCTAGAGACTATCTGCATTCCTTGAATAATGACCCCAGTCTTCCATCCATGGCCCTTTCTTCAACCTAGCAATGCAAGGTCTTCAAACCTCTCTCTATGTCTGACACTCCTTCCTCTCTTTTTCAGTTATAGGGATCATTGTGATTATATTGTGCCAATCTGGCAAATATAATAATCTCCCTATTTCACACATTTTTAACTTAATCTCATGTGCAAAGTCTTTTTGACAAGCCAGTGATATATACACAGATTTTGAGGATTATGATGTATACATTTTGTAGAGCCATTACTCTGCAGGTCACACTAGTTTTTCATTTAATAATTTTAAAAAACCAACTACTGAATTTTTTTGTTAGTCAAATGTCTAGATCATTGTATCTTCAGACTACTTCTCTCTCTACCTGTGTGTTCTTTTCTATATTAGTTTTCTCTGCATGTCACATTCTACATCACTGTAAGGCTTTTCTTAAGTAGAGGTAAACTTGTGGTATGGTTAATTCTACTCAGTCATTTAAACCTATTTGACTTAATGCAAATGTCAACTTTTCTAAGCCACGTTTTATTTATGTGTAAAAATGAAAAGATGTGAGATAATGCACACAAAATGATTATAGTACCTAGAATGAGAAGTACTTAATAAAAGTTAGCTATTAAAATTATTATTGTTATTAATAGAATCTGGTGGGCAAATAGGACCTTCTATTGTTCAATTTCATTACACTTGTGTAAGGAAATTAAACATTTTCTCAGCCCCAGGAATATTACTGATTCTCTATTTTAGGCCCATTTTATTTGAATAGTAATCTACTGTATCTTACAAATAAAAGAGCATTTTATTTTTGCTTTAAGACAAAGTATTTAAATCAGCTTGTCATTAGGTTACTGTCAACATTGAGTTAATTTTTTAAGCTCTATACAGAGTTATATCTTATATATATATATATATGTATACGTTCCACATTCCCCACTCCTCAGTGGCAGAAGATTTTATCATGATCCTCATGATCGTCTACATCATCTATATTTGTTGAAGTGTTACCCATATAACAATGAGACTTTTATATTCACACGGTAATATTTTCCAAAATACCAAATTGATAATATGAGCCACTAGATAACGTTATCTCATTATATTTATTACTGTAATATAGTATCTATGTCATCTGCATAGTAGCTTCTGAAATGACTGTATGAATTTTCTTGTGGAGAGCAGAAAATATGAAGTAAATCGCATGGTATCTGGATGAGGAAAGAGATAAGTAAAGATACTGGCATAAGATCAGTAAGAAGATTAAGAAAAGCAAAAAAATGTAAATTTACTGGACACTGAATATATACTAAGTACTGCTTAAGTGCTTTACACGTCAAGATTTAAATATTTTGCTTTACTTTCTTTAATTATCATCATACGCTTCATCCATCTTTCATTTCTTCTTCGTCACGCCATTCCTTTCTCCTGTCCCTGGGCCCAAAATTTTATCAAGAAGACACACTTGCTGTGTGACTTGGTTAATTTACTTAAGCACAGTAAGCCTTAGTATACTATGGAAATTAGAAAAAAAAAAAAGTCTTCTTAGAAGTATTTTATGAAAACGACATGAGAGACAGCATGTATATAGTTTCCATCACATATCTGGCATTATTTACCATTAATTGTTTTATTCTCTTATTTTAATTTGAGCAATTTACTTTTGAAATGCTTTCTGGAAATGGTGTTAATTTTGAGAAAGGTTGAGCCTCTATGTAAAAATACTATAAGGGGTCATAACAACAAATATGTCTTAAATTCTGATGATGTGTCAAAAAGCTTGAGAAGCACTTTATCTCAATCAATAACAAAAACATACTCACTGACATGCAGGAAGGTGAAATGAGGTGTCCATGGCTAGACCGCTAATAAATGTAAGAGATAGATTCTGATCTCAGATGATTTGATCAGAAACTTTTAACCACTATGTGCTGACTGAGCACTAAAATATAAATCTAAAAGTTGTGTTCTTTTTAACTCTTACGAGGTACTATTTTTTGAGACATTTTAAGAATACAGTATAAGGCCGGGCACGGTGGCTCAAGCCTGTAATCCCAGCACTTTGGGAGGCCGAGACAGGCGGATCACGAGGTCAGGAGATCGAGACCATCCTGGCTAACACGGTGAAACCCCGTCTCTACTAAAAAATACAAAAAACTAGCCGAGCGTGGTGGCGGGCGCCTGTAGTCCCAACTACTCGGGAGGCTGAGGCAGGAGAATGGCATGAGCCCGGGAGGCGGAGCTTGCAGTGAGCTGAGATCCGGCCACTGCACTCCAGCCTGGGCACAGAGCAAGACTCCATCTCAAAAAAAAAAAAAAAAAACAAAAAGAATACAGTATAAAGATTTTTGCTAACTTTTTCATGCTTAATGCTTATGTAAATTAATTTTTTAAGTAAAACAACATACCTATAAAAATCCTAGGGATTCTATATTACTCACAATATTTCCAAGCTATATTTTTTTAATGTAGTAAATCAAAGTGGATGTATTCCAATTTCTTACAACTACAAAAACTAATTTCGATTAAAATGAAATGTTTACACAAATCAACTGCAAGGTTTTTAAAATATATTATTTTCAATTAAAAATAATCCCTGGGGAGCAAAAAGGTTCTTTTAGCTACATGGTTCATATCTTGAAAGTTCCCATACCACATTAGTGTATAGCCAAAGTAATTTATATTTTGTCATAAATTAATATGGTGTTGGTTGAATTTTCTGTGTAGAAATATTTTTGTTTTAATAGAAAAGATAATTTTCCATTTTGGCAGTTACACAAATATAAAATATATTTACACTTAACTGTATAGTTCAAATGGTATTCAATTATTTTATATTTATAATTATTGTAATAAAATTTTTATAAAATATTTAAGAGATTGTATTTACTTATTTGTTTACATATTTATTTATTTATTTATTTATTTATTTATGTTTTGAGACTGAGTCTTGCTCTGTTGCCCAGGCTAGAGTGCAGTGTCACGATCTCAGCTCGCTACAACCTCTGCTTCCCAGGTTTAAGCAATTCTTCTGCCTTGGTCTCCCGAGTAGCTGGAATTACAGGTGTGCGCCACCATGCCCAACTGATTTTTTTTTGTATTTTTAGTAAAGACAGGGTTTCTCCAAGTTGACTAGGCTGGTTTCAATCTCCTGACCTCAAGTGATCTGCCGGCCTCAGTCTCCCAGAGTTCTGGAATTACAGGCATGAGCCACCACTGCTCTCAGTCTAAGATAGGTTATTTTTTTTTAAAACAGTTTTAGGTTTATATCAAAATGGATGGGAAGGTACAGAGATATCCTATGAAACTTCTGTCTCCACACATGCATATTCTTCCATATTATCTACGTCGCTTACCGAAGTGGTGCATGTGTAACAATTGGTGAACCTACACTGAGACATCATTATTACCCCAAATCCACAGTTCATATAAGGCTTCACTCTTGATGTTTTGCATTCTATGGCTGGACAAATTGATGAAGCCATGTATCCATCATTATAGTATCACACAGGTTACTTTCACGGCACTGAAAACACTCTATCCTCTGCCCATTCATCATTGTTTCTTGACCAACCTTTGCGACTATTGATATTTTTACTATCTCCATAATTTTTCCTTTTCTGAAATGTCACATAGATGGAATAATACAATATGTACCCTTTTTAGATTGACTTCTTTTATTCTTTCTTGAGATTTAATTTACTTTCCTTTTATCTTCCTAAGGTGGAAGCTTAGATAATTGCTTTGAGTTCTTCTTGTATTCTAATATTAATGTTATACATTTTACTCTAAACACTGCCTTCACTGAATCTCACACATCTTGAGAACTAGTGCTTTTATGTTGATTTAGCTCACAATATTTTTAAAATTTGTTTTCCAACCCATGTGTTATTTTGAGGTGTGTTGTTAAATCTCCAAATATTTTGTAATTTCTCAGCTATTTTTCTGTTATTGATTTCTAGTTCAAGTCCATTGTGGTCAGACACCAGACATTATGTAATTTTTATTTTTAAAATGTGTTTAAGGTGATTCGGAAGGTTCAAATTACAGTCTGTTTTGTTGAATGTTTCATGTGAGCTTGAGAAAAATATGTATTCTGCTGTTGTTGGATGAAGTAGTCAATAGATGTCCATTATATCTATTTGATTGATGGTATTGTTAATTTTAGCTACATACTTACAGATTGTCTGCCTACTGGATCTGTCCATTTCTGTTGGAGTGTTGAAGTCAATTATGATACTGTATGCATTCATTCCTCCTTGTATTTCTATGGGTTTTGCCTTGTAGCAGGAAAAGCAGCAAAAAAAAACCTCTCAGACACCGAGTTGTAGAAGGAAGGGCTTTATTCAGCTGGGAGCATCGGCAAGCTGCTGCCTTAACATCCAAGCTCCCTGAGTGCACAATTTCTATCCCTTTTAAGGGCTCACAACACTAAAGATTTCACATGAAAGGGTCGTGATTGATTTGAGCAAGCAGGGGGTAAGTGACAGGGACTGCATGTACTGGTGGTCAGAGAGAAACAGAACAGGGCAGGGAGTTTCAGAATGTTCTTCTATATGATGTCTGGAATCTATGAATAACATCGGTTTTTAAGTTATGAGTTGATTTTTAACTACTGGGTTTAGGACAGGCAGGCCGAGGCCTGGTTTCCGGCCTGGCGCCAGGCTACCTGTCTTTGGTTTTACTTCCTTGTTTTTTTTCTTAAAACAGGTACTGAGTGTAAAACAATACAAAACAATATGAGACGGTCTCTCTCTTTCCTCAGCCTCACATATTTTTATACTCTGTTGTCAGGCACATACACATTACATATTGTTATATCTCATTGAATAACTGAGTCCTTCATTATTTCATCATGCTCCTTTTTATTCCTGACAACTTTCCTTACTCTGAAATTTGCTGTGTATGAAATTAATATAGTGCTAATTCTGGTTTCTTTTTATTGGTATCAACATGATATATCTTTCTCAATTTATTTAGTTTGAATCTCTAAGTGTCTATAGGAAAGTGAGTTTTCTGTAGGCAACACACAGTTGGGCTTTGTTTTCTGATTCTCTCCTAACATAGCTGGATTAACATCTTCTATATTTGTTTCAGTTTTCTAATTGCTGCCATTATTCTTTGCTTCTATTTTTATTTCTCACTCTTTTTCTGTCTTTTGTGGTTTTAATAGAGTATTTCATATGGCTCAATTTCCTCTTTCTCTCTGTTAATTCCAGCATGCCTGCTATATCTGAGTCTTATTCTGATGCTTGCCCTGTCTCTTCAAATTATTATTATTTTGTCTTTTGTTATGTATTGCAAATTGTTTTCTTGATAGTTGGAATGGGCTGGTTAAAAGGAATTGTAAATAGGCCTTTAGTAATGCAATGATATGGTGTACTAGGAGGAAGGGGGTTTTCTTTAATCCTGTAAGTAGCTCTAGTGTTTTAGTGAGCCTGCGCCTGTGAATTGTGAACTTCAAATCTGCTTCTCAACCTTTTTTTGCTTTGTTTTCTCACCCCCTTGGGACAGAATGGCTGGAGTGATCTGGGTTTGGGCATTTTCCACGTAAAGAAAGGAGGGGCTGGAGTTCTGTGTTTCCCTTCCCCAAGGTCATTTAGGCTCAGATAAAACCCCAGCAGTTTAGGCTCTCCTTAACTGATTGCTCCTGTAGGCAGATCTTGTAAAGAATAGACTGCTCTGGAAGATTTCAAAAGGGTTCCTTTACCCACCCACTGCTGAAAGCATGACAGGAATTTTCTCCGACATTCACTATGAGAACCTGGCAGAGCTCCCGAAGGTAAAACTCAGAAACATACAGGGGTTCCCGAAGATTGTAACCCAAGAGGTTTTAATCTCTCAGACTCTTCCATAATGAGCCTCCAAGAACCCTTAAGTTTTTTCTATTTTAACACTGGTCCCTATGGAAGTTGCTGCTCTTATAAGTTGTGAGAAGTTTAATTGTTTTTTACTTTTGATATAAATACCTCTGCATGAGTAACACATCTGCATATTTGCTCTATTTTAAAATAAACAAGATGAGTCCATGGACATTATTCAGTTACACGCTCAAGCAATTTTAAAGTGTAAGTAATAAGTACCCTTTAGTCAATAACATGTATATATTACTTATTTTCATGGTAAAATGTCTAGATGATTTGATATTCCTTACTCCTTGTCCCTTTTTATAGATTAAATTTAGCACATATTCAGGACAACACAAGATGTCGGATATTTGGTTACACAGAGTCTGTGAGATAAACCGATAGATAAGATCTTATGCAGCATGCAAACCCATTTTTGCAGTATTCACTGCAAAATCTTATAAAATTCTATTTCAAGGTTATCAAATTTAATCAACTAGGCATTTTTAAGCCAAAATCTTGTACTTTCTACATTTTAAGCATGTCATAAGAAAAGAATATAGGCTCTAGCTGTTTCCATTTTTAAAACATCTTATTTTGATCATATAAATAAGTAAAGCAAAAGATTACCCTGAGCCAGATTAGTTTTCTCTCTTATCATTAAGGTCGCCATGTACTTTTGCCACCTGAGTCTTATTATACAATTCTGTAATTATGCAAGTATTAACATCAATAGAGTAAGCAAATGGACGGCATCATTTTAATTTATTTTTTTCCAAAGTGAACAAAACACAACATGTTTTATAGAAATTAATAGTTGTATGCAGTTTGCTTACAAAATAATACAGCTGATATTTCAAGCAGTTTGTAGCTGGCTAGCTCATTAATTTTTGCTCATTAATTAAACTTTTTCTCTCTCAAACCTCTTACTCTAGTCTACTTTCTCTCTCTACCCTCAATACACAAATAAAATGTAAGTAATAGCAGAGTCTGACATAAATCAGTTTAAATTACAGTTTTGCCACTCACTGTTTTTGACACTACGGATAAGTTATTCAATAACTCTGAGGCTCATTTTCTGCATCTGTGAATTAGGGATAAAAATGCTTATCTTATATTGTTCCTGTGAGTATCTAATGAGGGCATATCCGTAAGTGTATATTATCTAGGCTTGCACAATATTTTATAAAAATGAACTATATATGTAATCAAAGTTTCCAGATTGTTAACCTTCATTTTAATGGTGCAGAATATTTTTGTTCAGTAGGTCTACAATTTATACACATATATTTAAAGCTACAAAAAAATGTATTAACTAGTAACAAAAAATGGACTATAAAATTGGAAAAAGGAAGACTTAAGAGAGGTGATCGGTTAGTAAATAGCTCAATGCAGACCTGTTTAGGGATGACTAGCTTAATGAGTGTGCCTCAACAATGCATCTATGCAATTGTCTTCAAATAATTTTTTAAATAAACATGTTACTGGCATTTACTAATATAAAGAATGGTTTCTATCTATAAGATAGTTTAATAGGATCTTTCTGCACAGATTAAGTTGATTACCATAAATAAACTAGAATTGATGTATTCAAGGGGCATGGCTAGTTGAAGAACATAAGGTAGCCACATGAATGTATTCAATTTAATAATTAACGGTAGGTAAAATGAAAGAATACCTAAACCAAAATGGCTCCACTTAATCAACTGTTTTGTTGGCAGATTACCTAGACCCAGATCCTCTATCACTATCTTCTCAGGAGTCCTAGGCATATTAATGAACTGCTCTGAGTTTTTAGAATTTGTTCAGAGTGTTTAAAACTACATATATGTAACATCTGTTTTATACAAGATACTTCAAAAACCAGAGTGATTACTATAATACATTCTATTAAACCTAAACCAGCATATGTTCAAATGCAGAGAACAAAAAGGAATGTTTTGTCAGATGTTGCATCTGATGGACTGAAAAAGTTCTATAAAATAACTCCTTTATAGCTTGTGCTTGCCTGTATTTTTGAGTCTTTAAGAAAGTTTAATGCTGGGGAATATCTGTGATGTGTGTGTGTGCCTAGGCAATTCAACCCTTTGTGATAATACAGCATTCCTAGCTAGCTATCATTCGATTGGATGAAAATTTATTAATTATTATATTTTACTGCTAGTAATATTTTTCTTTAATTTTTCAATCTTGTCAAATTCAGTAAGAAAAATCAATGTAATATGCAAATATCTCCATTCTATCATTCCATGAGTTATGAGTCTTTTCTTACCAACTATATCATCTATAAACTAAGTACATGACTACTACCAAGTAATATACTATCTTATCATTAATGCTAATCAACTTATGTAATACTGTTTATATATTCTACTAGATTATAAAAAATAATAATTTATAAAAAACACAAACTGTTTTCCTTCTCATTTTAACTGCTGCCTGATGTAAACAATCAAACTTTTCATGTAGTTCCCTAATGTACTACTATTGTAACAAGCTTTCTCATTATCTTAATTTATGTTTATGAAAGTCAAAACATATTTTTGTCATGAGTGAGATGGTATTTTCATATTATGCACTATGTTAATGGGAGGGAAAGTAGGGGAGGTAGAAAAGGAAACTATGATGTAAAAAAAAGAACTGCTAAGTCCCAGAACTACAATACCCAATATTGTAGCAACTAATTTCTTGAAACTATTGAACACTTGAAATGTAGCTACTGGAAATAGTAAGTGCAATATACACATTGGATTTTGCAGACAATACAAAAAACAGACAAACAGTGTATAATACTGGTATTTTGTATTTATTCCATTTTGAGATGATAATATTTTAGATATGTTAAGATATATAGTTATGATTAATTATACCTGTTTATTTTCACTTTTTAATTTTGTTTTTTAGGAAATTACAATTACATTTGTGATTCATATTTCATTCCTATTGGAGAGCACTGTGCCAGATACTTCACACTAACACTTTGAATTATGGAAGATGATGATCCTTCCTACCTGTATCATGAAGTTTGAGAATTTGAAAATTATAGTCCTACTTGTATTAATTTTATATTACTATATAAAAATACTGAAAATTTGGTAACTTAAACCAACATCCATTTATGATCTTACATTTCTATATGTTACAACTCCAGGTTTGATTTGACTGGATACTCTGCTAAAGGAGTTTCACTTAAGGTACAGAGGCTCTGGAGAAGAATACACTTTGAGTCATGTGGGTTGATGGCGGAATTCAGTCTGGAGTTCTATCTCAGTTTCAAGAAGCCAAATGCTGTTCTCTGTTACGCGGACCCCTAAATCTTCAAAGCCACCATGAGAAGTTGAATACTTTCTGTACTTTGAGTGCTTTGAGTTACGATTTTTTCCCCTCTGTCTTTGACCTGTAGAACCTGATTTGAAAGTTCATGTGACTAGTCAGGTCCATCTGAATAATCTCCCTTTTCATTAACTCAGTGTTACTTTATTAGTAATCTAAATTACATTTACAAAATTCCTTTTGCCATTTGATTTAATCACAGGAGTGATATCTCAGCAGTCATTTTCCTCTGGGATCATTCTCAAGATGATGAGGAATGTCATAAAATACTGAAAACCACAAAAATATTGCTCCAGATAAAAAGTTTCTTAAGGACCTAAACTTTTAAATTGGGGCAAAATTTCAATATGTAGTACTAATCTACATTGTTTTTTTTTTTTTTTTCTGATGGCAAACCCCATATTATGCATTAGTCCTTGTTTTAAGTTGACTCTGCAAATTGGAAGGGACTATTTTTCTTCCTCTGTTGCTAGTTTTAAACATCATTATCATATTGGGGCTAACAAAAGTGGAATGAGCCCATTTCATATTTTGAGCCATTTTATATTGTGAATAAGTTCTAGTTACCTAATTTTGAATTTTAAAAATTGTTGTACTACATATTTGGTAATTTTAAGAGCTTTTTAACAAATATATTTGATACTTCATTTAAGCTCATGGTAGAGCTGTACTTCTCTGATCCATATCCTTTGCTTTGGCAAATACGTAGATAAATAAATAAATAAATAAGAAGAAATATCGGTTTTTCCAGAAATATGTTTTCAATTCTGATATAAGCCAATAAGGACTAGTGCCTTTCACTATGTTATTATCTTTCTGCCTCTGTAATTGCGGAAGCATCTGTTGAAA
Source organism: Chlorocebus sabaeus (assembly GCF_047675955.1). Lineage (NCBI taxonomy): Eukaryota > Metazoa > Chordata > Mammalia > Primates > Cercopithecidae > Chlorocebus > Chlorocebus sabaeus. The sequence continues at coordinate 117,983,137 of NC_132911.1, forward strand.
TGAAGTCTTTAGTTGCCAGTCCCTGAGTGACAGTACGAGAAAAATCCTTCTAGACATCACAGAACCACTTTGGGCATAGAGCGTAAGAAACAGCTGCTGAAGGCTGGATGCAGTGGCTCATGCTTGTAATCCCAGCACTTTGGGAGGCCGAGGCAGGTGGACCACCTGAGGTCAAAAGTTTGAGACTAGCCTGGCCAACACAGTGAAACCCTGTCTCTACTAAAAATACAAAAATTAGCCGGGCGTGGTGGTGGGTGCCTGTAATCCCAGTTACTCAGGATGCTGAGGCAGGAGAATCACTTGAACCAGGGGGGCGGAAGTTTCAGTGAGCCGAGATTGTGCCATTGCGCTCCAGCTTGGGTGACAAAAGTGAAACTCCATCGAAGGAAGGAAGGAAGGAAGGAAGGAAGGAAGGAAGGAAGGAAGGAAGGAAGGGAGGGAGGCAGGGAGGGAGGGAGGCAGGGAGGAAGGCAGGGAGGGAGGAAAGAAGGAAAGAAGGAGCAAGCTGCTGAGGATGTGGAAGCTTTTATTACCACTTCATAAAATAACCTATCTTGACATATTTGGATATAAAGGTTACTATGTCCTCAAATAAAGATTTCAGAATTGAAGTATGTGTATTACACAAATCATTGTATACTAGATGATAGATAGAAAAAGTGCAATGAAAATAAGCACATGAGAAGAATGAGGAATGAGAGATACGCTCAAAATTAGAAGTTGATGTTATAAAGGCCTGCGGGTTTAGGGAAAGAGGAAATTCACCAAGAATCTAAATAACTGCATCTGCTTTGCCTTTTTTCCAATTGTACCCTGTGGTAAATTGCTTAACCTAATTGAGACAGTGTTTTCTCAGTTGACAAACTGAGTGTACCAACACATTACATTCTGTATCATGGGGTTGTATGAGGATAGACAGAGAAAAATATGTGTGTGCATATATGTATATATGCAGAAAGATTATAGAAGTTTGTATATATGTATATGTGCATATGTATATGAACACAAAATTCTATAAAGTGCTTATACAAATATCAGTACTATTGTTTAGAATGTACCTTTATAACTACCTTTCAGATTTTTGTCCACTAAGCGTTGCCAAATCTTTAAAGTTAATTGCTGCGATTTTGGCAAAATCTCTAAGGCAACTTTTCTGTTCTCATGAAAGTCTGTCTAAATAGGAAAAGCATAAAAAGGTAGGCAAACTTTTTTTTGTCCTTTTTTTTTACAGGATGAATCCTGTTGGAGTTATTTGTTTCTTCAGACTTTGTATCTTAAATGAAATCTTCTCCTTTAGAGGCCACATAAACTGATGATGCAATCTGCATCTCTAAGGAAAATTCATAGGTTATACTTTTTCTTCTTCATACTTGACATTTGAACCTAATAAGTTTGAATAGCCTGTAATTTGAAAACTCTTGCACATCTAGCAGATCAAGGTAGCTGGTTCTGCCTTCTGGATAAATGTTGCCCTTAAGTCAGCTTAGGGAGAGTGTTCTGATATCAAGATTCTGTTGTATACTATATACTCTCAGCTTCTCATTTGTTCATATATATATATGACATGTTTATCATGGAAGTATTTAAAAGCTATCTGAAAATGAATATTGATTATTAAGGCATTCAGTTTTAGGAAGAAAACATACAATGAAGATGTATGATCTTCATTATTTTCCTTTCTTCAGGCAATTTCAATAGATACATATCAAGAACTCAGAATATGCCTAGCACTGCCAAGGTGTTGGAAATATTAGCGAGATTGAAACAGATAAATTCCTTCCTTTAGTAGACTTATATTCTAACTAAATAAAGTATTTTAAAAGGGCAGAATAAATGGTATAAGCAAAAGAAAATGAGGGTGAGGTGAATAGGGTATGCCAAGTAGGGAGCTGCTATTTTAATGAGGCCTAGGAGAAATCCCTCTATAAGGTGACATTTGGGCAGAGACCTAAAGAAAGTGAGAAAACATGATATATGTATGTACATGGAAAAAGAATACAATAAGCAAAGAAAAAATGGGCAGAGGCCAAGAGGGAGTCTTAGACATTACACAGATTTTGAACTAAAAGCAAGAAGGCCATAATGGCTAAAAATAAATGAGGATTCATTATAGAGGGAGAAAAATATAGAGAGTTAGAACTATTGCTGTGATGTAAAGTCATTGGAGAGATGACCTGAGAGATTAGAACTCTGGGGTAACATACATTTCATTTGTTATTTTATTCCAAAGTGATATTCACTATATAAAGAGAAAAAGTCAAATAGGTAGAAATGATAAAATACAAAAAAATGCTGACTTTTGAGAAACATTGACCTATAAATCCTAAGATGTTAAATATTTGTTTCTTGTGATTTGTATCTTTATTGATGTGGTAATTCTGTATCTGTAAGTCTGTGAGTAAAATACATAACAAGCCTGGAATGTATTTTCTTTATAATTCACATTAATTTTTTTCCACTAAAATTCAATCTAGTAAATTTCCTGTTACAGTCAATTAATTTTGACAACACATATTTTAATGCTCCATGGTATTAACAACCCTCTATGGTTTGCATTTAAGATTGTTTAGAGTATTCATTGTAATAAATAATGAAAATGTAGGCAGAAGCTTTTCCATGTGTATGCACACACATACATACTCTATTTTTAATTATTTCATTCACATAGATTAAAATAAATGAAGTTTTGCTTAATGTAAAACAATATTGATGCTCTCAATTCCCTAGTTACTTTGTACAATTTGCATGCCTACCAGCAATGATGAATATCCTAATTACCTTATACATGTCTGTATTATGTCAAATCTTTCAGGCACTTTCAGTGTCTGACTTCTTTAGCACTGAAGTTCATGCTCAGATTTAAAAGGCCTGTGTGAACAGGTGAGGCCCACCTGAATACTCTGCAGATAACTTGATTTGGTACCTTAATTCCATCTTTAAAATCCCTTCTAGCAACACCTACATTCATGATTGATAGAATAACTGAGAGAAGGTATGTACACCAGGGACTGCGAATTTTGGAGGTCACTTTAGAATTCTGTCTTCTGCGGATACATTTGAATATACCTACACATTAACATGTACTTGTCACCACATTAAGGAAAATTAACGTGTAGATTACCCCAAAAAATTTCCTCAGACTATTTAACAATTCTTTAATCCCACCCCTTCTTGCCCTCTTTGCCACCTTCAGCTCTAGGAAATTGCACCTATGCTTTTTGTCTCGGATTTTATATAAATGTCACCATGCACTATGCACTTTTTATCTGACTTCTTTCAACTAGCATAGTTTGAGATTCCTATATGTTTTATGATTCAATAATATATTTTTATGGCTGAGTCTTATTATATGACTATATCTATCCTCATGACAATAGACATTAGGTTGTTTCCAGTTTGGGGCCTGAGAAATAAAGTTATTTTGAACATGCATGTACAAGTATTTGTAAGGACATATGCTTTCATTTCTTTTGCATAAATACCAAAAAAAAAAAAAAATGGCTGGACTATAAGTGTGTTTAGCTTTTTAAAAACTTAAACAATTCAAAAAGCAAAAAATGAAAATCCCCTTTCAAAAAATGGGCAAAGGACATGAACAGACATTTCTCAAAAGAAGACCTACATGCAGCCAACAAATATATGAAAACATTCTCAATATAACTAATTATTAGAGAAATGCAAATCAAAACCACAATGGGATGCCATCTCATATCAGTCGAAATGGCTATTGTTAAAAAAATTAAACATTGCAGGTGCTGGCGAGGTTTCAGAGAAAAGGAAATGCTTTTACACTGTCGGTGGGAATGTAAATTAGTTCAGCCACTGTGGAAAGCAGTTTTGAGATTTCTCAAATAACTAAAAAACAGAGCTACTATTCAACCTAGCAAACCCATTGCTGGGTATATACCCAAAGGAAAATAAATTGTTTTTTCAAAAAGACATGTGCACTTGAATGTTCATTACAGCACTATTGACAATAGCAAAGACATGGAATCTAATTAGATGTCCATCAATGTTGGACTGGATATAGAAAACATGGTACACATCCACCACAGGATACTATGCAGCCATAGAAATGAACAAAGTCATGTCTAATGGCAGCTAAAGGGCATTATCCTAAGCAAATTAACACAGGAACAGAAAACCAAATACTGCATGTTCTTATTCATAAGTGGGAGCTAAACATTGAGTACACATAGACATAAAGATGGAAACAATAGACACTAGTCACTGGGGACTTCTAGAAGGGGGAGGGTGGGAAGAGGCAAAAGGTTGAAAAACTACCTGTTGGTTACTATGCTCACTACCTGGGTGACACAATCATTTGTACACCAAACCTCAGTGACGCTATTCATCCATGTAACAAACCTGCACATGTACCCACTGAACCTAAAATAAAAAAGGAAACAAAAAAATATATTTTTAGCTGTAGCTGAAAAAAAAAAAGAAAGAAAGAAACAGGAAAAGAAACCGCCATGCTATTCTTCAAAGTATTTCTGTCATATTACATTTCCAGCATCAGAGAGTGAGAGTTCTGGTTTCTCTAACGTCATCACCAGCACTTGACCTTGTTGCTCTCTAATTTTAGATATTCTACAGGATGTGTAGTAGTATCTCAATGTGCTTTCTTTTCCAGTTCCTTAGCTACTAATGATGTTTAAGCATGTTTTCATGTGCTAATTTATCATTTGTGCATTTTAGTTTGTGAAGTGCCTTTAGCAATGTTTACCATTTTAAAAAAAATAATGTTTCTTTCTTACAATTGGATTTGTTGTGGTGGTTGTTATTGTTGTTATTGTTGAGATGGAGTCTCACTCTATCACCCACCCTGGAGTGCAGTGGTGCGATCCTGGCTCACTGCAACCTCCACCTTCCAGGTTCAAGTGATTCTAGTGCCTCAGCCTCCTGAGTGGCTGGGATTACAGGTATGCACCACCATGCCCAGCTTTTTTTTTTTTTTTTTTTTTTGTATTTTCAATAGAGACAGGGTGGGTTTCACCATGTTGTCCAGGCTGGTCTCAAACTCCTGCCCTCAAGTGATCCACCCGCCTCGGCCTCCTAAAGTCCTGGGATTACAGGCATAAGCCACTGCACCCAGCCTGTTTTTTATAATTGAATTTTGAAAACTTTTTTATATATTATAGATACATGTCTTGTATCAGTCATGAAATTTTAAATATATTCTCCAGGACCATGTATTGTATTTTCATTCCCTGAAAAGTCTTAATAGAAGAAAAAAGTTGCTAATTTTGATAAAATCAAAATTTTTAATTTTTCTTTTTTACGAATCATAATTTGGATGCCATCTATAAGAAATATTTGCTTGGAACACATTCATAAAGAATTTCTCCTCTCTTTCTTCTAGTAATTTAAGAATTTTCATTTTTATATTTTGGGACAATTGTCATTTTGAGTTAACTTTATATACAATGTGAGGTACAGATTGAAGTTTATTTTTGTTGACAAACAAATATCCACCTGTTCCCGCAAAGAAAAACTATCTTATGTCCGTTGAATTCCTTTGTACCTTTGTTGAAAATCAATGAAATATATGAGTCTATTTATGTACAGTCCATTCTGGTCCATTGAACTGCCTTCACACCAATGCCATACTGTCTTGAATACACTGTAGCTTCATGATAAGTCTTGAGGTCAGATAGGCTATACTGTTCAAATTTATTTTTCCTTTTAATTCTGTTTTGGCTATTCTAACTCTTTTACATTTTCATTCAAATTAACCTATGAATGTTTTCAAATGAGCCTACTATAATTTCAAATGAGTTTGTGTTAAAATTGTATTGATCAATTTCAGGAGTATTGAATTTTCCTAATATTGAGTTCTTGGATTCATAAACACAGTTCATCTCTCCATTGATTTTTGTCTCTTGAATTTGTGTCAGTTATATTTTTGTAGTTTTTAATATATAGGTCTTTTATATTTTTCATGGTTTTAGCACTAATAAAATTATACTTGTATATTATAGAAAATATTTTATTTTAATTCTGATTATTCATTTTGAATATTAAAGTATAAAGGAATTTTATTGATTTTGTATCTTGTGACCAAATTAATTAGTTCTAGGTCTTTATGTAAATTATAGGATTTTCTACAAGTATGATAATGTCATCGGTGATAGTTTTACTTCTTCCTCTGTAATCTGAATGCCTTTCGTATTTTTCTTGCTTTTGTTACACAGACTAGAGCTTCCATTATAATGATGAATAGAAGTTGTAAGAGCAGATGACCTTGACTTTCTGCTACCATTAAAGGGGAAATGTTTAGTTTACGATGAGCTATGATGTCAGCAAGAGGTTTCTCTGCAATGCCCTTTTTTAGATTGAGGAACTTCCCAATGATTCCTAGACTGCTGAGAGTATTTATCAGGGATGGATTTTCAATTTATCAAAATTTTTTTCTGCGTTTATTGAAATTATCATAGTATTTCCCTTCTATGAATCTGTTAAATATGATGACATGCTAATTCTCAAAGGTTAGAATATTTTCACTTTTCTGACCCACTTTGTCAGGTTATATTAACACTTGATTTTCTAGAAAAAAAAGCAGCTTTTGATTCAGTGATTTGATTTATTATTTTTCTATTTTTTATTTTGTTGATAATTCTTATCTTTATTAACATTTTGTATTTATCAATGGCTTTAAGGAACTTAACTTTTCTTCATATTTCTTGTACTTGGGCTTGCTGAACTTCTTGGCTCTGTTGGTTGATGTTTTTTAATAAAACATGGAAACATTCCCATCACTATTTCTCAAATATTTGTCTGCCTCTCCTATTATCCTTGTAGACCCAAATTATGCATGTATTTGATCACTTAAACATCTCCCATAATTCGCATAAGCTATTTACTACTTTTAAGACCCTTTTAAATTTGTATTAATTTTATATAGTTTCTATTGTTGGACTTTAAGTTAAATAATATAGTTTTATTTTTTGCTTGGTTTTCTGCAGTTTCTAATACTTTATTTCATAGACTGTTTTTCAGAGCTTTCATTTTTTATGTCTGGAAGTTAAATTTGACCTTTTTTACATTTTCTATATTTATTAATATCCTCAATTTTTATATACCTCATTGAACATATAAATTTGATTGAAAAAAATAATTTCAGTGTCTTTGTCTACTGAGTCTGTCATATTATTTCTACATATGATTTGGTTTATTATTCTCCCAATTAATGGTCAGATTTCTATGCTTTTTGAATGCCTGATTAATTTTGACTACAGTTTATATATTGTGAATTTTTTGCCTTTATCCTGCTAGCTCCCGTATATTTGTGTATTCACAAAAATGTTATTGAGCTTTGTTCTAAGACACAGATAAATTTCTTGGAAATAGTTTGTTTCCTCTAAGGCTTATTCTAGTCTTTGAACAAAGGACCCAGTAACCTAGCAATCTGTTGCTGATTTATTTTTGCCACTATTGAGTCAATATCCTTCCAAATAAGAATAGAAAATATTATCCTGTTTTTATTAGCATTGGGGATTGTTTTTCTGCTTTTTTTTTTTTTTTTGGGTGGTGCTTTCTCTGACTTTTTTTTTTTTATATACACTCACATGCTGTTGAGTCCTCAGGTAAAATCTTGAGAGCGATATCTGGATCTCTCTCTCCCTCTCTCTGCTAGTGTGTTTTCTTGCAAATTCTTTATGCCTCCTGAACTCGGAAGAATACTGGGCTCCAACTTTATCTTCCTGTACTGCAGCGTCAAACCACATTGCAGTTCATATGCTGGGGGATCATAAGACCATTTGTTTCCTCTTTTTCAGGAAACCTCTCTTGCAATTCTTAATATCTACAGTTTGAAAACTAAAGGTTTATTCTTTTATTATTTTTTCAGAATATTAAACTCTTTCAAGCAGCAGAGTACATTCCATCCCATCCCTGTTACTCTACCTTGCCCTGAAAAAAAAAATCCATTATGACTTGTAATTTTAAAAACTAAATGTAAAAGTGTCAGTTGTTTCAGATGTGTTGTATTAATGAGGAAAGTAATAGAGTAAAACTATTGATCATATTTCATGCTTACTATACCATTGATGTACAATAGTCCACATACGGTGTTATAATTTAATGGATTTTTTAATATATTACTATTTGACCAATGTCACTGGATTCAAAACACAAGTATTTATGTGAAGATGTAAAGGATAAATAAAATGTTCTGTGATTTAAATATATATCAGAAATTTAATCACCTGGTAAAGGTCAATATAAAGCCAACTGAAACTATAAACATTTTTCTTTGAAAACATAAACCAATGTAGCAGATGCTGAAATTGGGAGCAATTTTGTTAAAATTCATCAAAGAAAATGGAAAGAAGAAAAGTTCACTTTAATTTCACTGGGTAACATAAAAATACATTTTTACTGTCAGATTATTTGCAAGTTATATTTAAAGATACCATCTCTGTGAATATTTATGTACTGTTAACATGACTCCTCTTCTAGTAGTCAGAAATTTGTGTTCAGCTGTCACTCACGGCAGCTACTTCAGACTTTCTGCTTTAAAAAAATCGTTGAACAGTTTAGCATCTTTCTTCAAGGACATTCTTTTATAGGATGTCAGGGAGCACCCTGAAAAAACACGAGATAAAACTTTATGTTTCCTTTTAGAGGACAGTAACCACCCCATAAAAACTTCAGTCATAATTTCCATGATATATTTTGGATGAGGTTGGGGTAGGCTTGAGCTTGGACAATGTTTCAAAACCTATTTCATTTTATTAAAACACAAATAAAAAAATTATAATCAGAAACATTAAACAAAATTTCTAATGCTATAATTTACTCTTGAGTCAAATGGAGTTATTGTTAATATTGATGAGATTTACATTTTTCATTTAAAATAAGTGTTGTACCTAGCACATTGGGTTTCTCAGATCATTTTTAAAACATTTACTGTCTTTTTAAGTTTAAAATATTTTTTGATTTACAGAAAACTGGCAAAGACACTGCAGAGAGCTCTCATATGCTAAACACCCAATTTCCTTATTATTAGCATTTTAAATTAAATTGATTTGTTATAATTAATAAACCAATATTGATACATTATTATTAATGAAAGTCTGTACTGTATTCATATTTCCTTATTTTTTACCTATTGTCATTTTTATTTCCTAGGATCTCACCTAGGATGCCATATTAGATTTAGTTATTTTTCTCTTTAGGATTGGCTGCAACACTTTTTCAGGCATTCTTGTTTTTGATAACTTTGACAGTTTTGAGGAGGACTGGTCATGTATTTGGAAAATATCCCTTATGGATACCTTCTCATGTTTAAACTGATTTTTTATTTTTATTTATTTATTTTTTTTAAGGAAGATCATAGAGGTAAGTGACATTTTCATTTCATCATATCAGATATATGCTGACAACATGATTGATCGCTGATGCTGTTGATCTATCAGCTTTGAGATAGTGCTTCTTAGTTTTCTTCACTGGAAAGTTATTATTTTCCCATCTTTTTATATTGTATTCTTTGGAAGAAAGTCACTATGTGCAGCCCACTTTAAAGGGAAGGCATTACAACCACCACCTGAATAAGAGTTTCTACCTAACTTCATTGGTATTTTCCTTGATGAGATACTTCTCTTCTCCACATATATTTATTTACTCAATTATTTACAATACTATGAATGTATTTTACACCATTAATTTTACACGTTGGGATATAATCTATTATGACATGATTGATTTTGCTACTCAAATTGTGATAGTTTTATCATTGGGAGCTCTTTCCCTTTGTTTCTATGTGCCTTTGACACACCACCATCATTGTGTGCAGGTTTTTGCTTTTGTTTGGTTTTGGTTTTGATTTTTTTTAATACCTTCTTACTTTCTAGAACTGCAGGATTCTCCAGGCTCATCTTGTATATTTCATGGCTCAGGCACTGAATCACCATTTTCTCCACGGAGCACTTGTACCTTGTATTGGAGAATAACATCAGAAATCAAGATCTAGATGTGTTCTCGATTTCTTAAAAGTGTTTTCACTTTTAAGTGGGAGCTTAAATACTGAGTATACACGGACACAAAGAAGGTAACAAAAGACATAGAGGCCTGCTTGAGGGTGAAAACTGAGAGGAGAATGAAGATAAAAAACCTACCTGTTGGGTACTATGCTTATTACCTGGGTGACAAAATAATTTGTACACCAAACCCCTGTGACATGGAATTTACCTATACGGCAAACCTTCCTATGTATTCCCAAACCTAAAATAAAAATTTAAAAAAACCCAGAATGCTAGATGTGCTTATTGTTACAAGAAAATCAATGCTTCTAGGCTCTCTCAACTGACAAAGTAAGGAAATACATACGCAAATACAAACCCATGTATACCCTACACATTATCTATCATCTATCTAAATTTACATAAGATGAAACATGACTTGATACCGATTTCTCCAACTCTAATTGAATACCACAGACATCACTCTAGTGGTCTCATCTTGTTGGTTTGTTAACTTCCATCGTAAAAGTGAGAAACCTGCATTAAGAAGACTATGTTCAGCTTTGAAAGAAAGTGTAAAATCATTTTCCAAAGTAGATGTACCAAGTGTTCAATTTACTCAATTATTCAATGCAAATGTACATGTACAGGAGTTCCAGATTGTTAACATATGCCCTGTGGGGACAAGATATGATCTTTTCCTGTGCAGAGTTTATGTACAGATTATATTGCCTTCAGTCTTACAGAACCCAACCTTCTCCAAAGTTGCTTAGGTCATCACCATTTCTGCATTGCCTTCAGGTAGGTTGCTTCATACATTGGTAAATACAGTTAGATTCTTTTATCACACTGAACATTCCATCCTGGGACTCCTTGACTTCCTATTTCTTAATAATTTGCATTTATCAGCTTTCATGTTCTATGCTGCAAAGTGCAACAGGTTTTGACAATTGCATAGTAGTATGAATCCATCATTATGGTGTTATACAGAATAATTTCAACGCCCTAAGAAAATGCATGTGCTTCATGAGTTCAGTCTCTGCCCAAACCCTTGACAAACACTGCTTTATTTATAGTTTCTATTGTTTTGCCAATAAATTGCAATCATGTAGCAGATAGACTTTACAGAATGTCTTTCTTCATTTAGCAGTATTCATTTGAGATTCATCATGACTTTGAATAGCTTGATAGTTTATATCTATTTATTGCTGAATAATATTATACAATATATTTTTCTGTTCCGTATTTAAGAATATATTGGTTGTTTCCAGTTTATTGTGATGATGTATAAAGCTGTTGTTAATATCTACATAAAGATTTGTGTGGGGACAATTTTTCAAATCACTGGTTAAGTAACTAGGACCACAATGGCTGGATTGTAAAATAAGCCTATGTTCAGCTTTGAAAGAAACTGTCAAACTATTTCCAAAAGTGAATGTAGCAGTTTACATTCCCACCAGCAATGAATGGAGCACTAGTTGTTCTGAATCTACAGCAGTTGATATTGTTTATTCATTTTTACTTTAGCTATTCTAATAGGTGTGATGTTATACCTTATGGATTTAATTTGCATTTCAAATAACAAATAATGTTGATTATCTTTTCATCTGTGTATCTTCTTACATGAGGTATCGATTTAGATCTTTTGCCTATTTTGTAATTGTGTCATTTGTTTAGTTTTAGGTGTTCTTTGTGTATTTTTTAGTGTTCAGTTTTAGGTGTTCTTTGTGTATTTTAGATACAAGTCATTTTGGGGGAAAAAAAAAAATGACTGTTTCTAGTTGAGGAGATTAACTGCTAGTTCAAAACCTATATGTGATTTTTTAGACCTGACCACAGGCAACTACAAAGGCTTTGCCTGGCAGGACTCATGGGAATAAACTGCCCTCCCACTGACCAGACTGGGTGCACAGCCAGTTCATTACAGTCTCTGAAGGGAGTTGCATTTGAGAACTCACGGCCTTTTAACTGGTCAGGCTCTTACCGTATTTAAATTCCTAGTGCCTTCATTCCTAGATCTCTTTATCTGAGGTCTAGGACAGAGAGTTCTTCTTCAAGTACCTCTGCTGAGACCTCCTGGAGGAGCAGAAGGTGGGAAAACTTCAAGATATGCTTTTTTCCCACTTTGACTCAGCACAGTAATTTTTCACTCCTAGCTCTTCCTCCTCATCCTGCTCCTGACACCAGGGTCTATAAAGCTGCCTGACCCTATTGTTTGCGACGTCCTCAAGAGAGAAATGATCCACTTCTCTGTGCAACACAAACGCCTCCACCTGTGTGTCTTTCCGTGGGAGAATTGAGACAGAGAGTTGGGGCTTCCTTCGGTTTTAGACTTCTGCTTATGCCATCACAGCATGTGATTAAAGGTTTAACTCCTTTATTTTATTTTGTTGTTTTAATTGGATCCTCCAACATTTGCTTTAATTGCAGTCCCCTGATTCTAGGTTTTTATTTCTCTTTACAGTGTATTTCAGGGAAACATAGATATTAATTTAAAAAAAGTCCAACTTATCAATTTTTTTTTCTTTTTTTTCTCTCAGGATTGTGTTTTCAGTGTTGTGTTGAAAAACTTGTCACCAAAACAAGGTCATATAGATTTTCCCTTATGTTTTATTTTGTAAGTATTATAGTTTTACATTTTACTTTTAGGTCTATGAGCCATTTTGAGATAATTATTAAGAATATAATTGGGTCTCTGCACAGGTATTTTTTTTTTCCTTTTTGCACATGGATATCCCGTTGTTACAGAAACATTTGTTATAGTCTATTCTTTCTTAATTAAATTGGCTTTCAAACATTGTCAAAAATTAATTGATTGTATTTTATTAGTTTGTTGCTGGAAATCAATTTTGTCCAATTTACCTATGTTTCTACTATTTTATGAATAATATCCTGTTTTGGTTCTTATAACTGTGTAATTAATGTAGAAATTGAGTAGTGTGAGTGTTTTTATATTTTTGAGCAGTATCTTGTAGCTATTCTAGGCATTTTGCCTTTCTATATAAACTTTAGAACAGGTTTATTAACATCAATAATAGTCTATTGGGATTTTGATTGGGATTGCATGAAATGCACAGACCAAACTGGAAAGAATTGACATTTTAATAATATCAAATCTTTCAATCCATGAACACGGAATATTTCTCCATTTATTTAATTATTTATTGATTTTTTTCACCATATTTTGTAGTTTTCTGCAAACAGATTCTGGACATATTATATCAAATTATGTAAAGATTAGAACTTCCCTCTGCTTCTATTTTCTGAGAGATTTTGTAAAAATTGGTATTATTTTTTCTTAAATGTTTGTTAAAATTATCTAGTAAAACCATACGTCTCTGGTGCTCTCTCTTTTGGAAAATTTGTGATTATTTAATTTATTTAATATATTTTGAAATATTCAAGGTATTATTTCTCCATTTTTCATTTTTGGTAGTCTTTTAAGAAACTGTTTCATTTTACCTAAGGCAGAAAATTGGTGGCTTTGAGATGTTTGTTGTATTTTTTATTTAAATTTTACTGCCTATCAGTTGATAGTGATGGATCCCTCTCACTCTGATGTTGTAATTTGGGTCATCTCTCTTTTTTTCTTGATTATTCTGGATAGGGGTTTTTGAATCATATCAATCTTCTTAAAGAAAAAGCTTTAACTTTTTTTTTAATTTTAGTTTTTATTTTTGTGAGTACATAGTAGACATATATATTTACGAAGTACATGAGATGTTTTGATACATACATGCATTATGTAATCATCACATTATGGAGAATGGGGTATCCATCCCCTCAAGCACTTATCCTTTGTTTCAAAGTACAAGATTTTGGTTTCAATTTATTTGTTTTATATTTTAATATTCTTGATATTTTTCTAATATTAATTTTAATTTTATGCTACTTTCTGACTGCCAACTCAGTCTTTATTCTCTAGTTTCTTAGAGACTTAGGTTATTGATTATAGATCTACCATATTTTCTAATATATGAATTTAGTTCAGTAAATTTATCCTAGGCATGGCTTTTCCTACACTGTGCAAATTTTGATTAATTTTATTTTTATTTTTGTACTAGTTTATTGCTGCAGAGGCTTCTGTTTCAGGTAAGCAGATGTTGGCCGTGACTCTCTGGAGTGATCTATCACCCCAGATATTGGATTAAAACTTTGCCTTGCAAATTCAATTCTCTGTTGGTCAAAGAAAATTCATTGATTTTAAGTTTTTCCAATTCATCTTGTTTTAAAGATAGAAGTCATGACTTCTAAGCTTTTTAAATGTCAGAGCTGAAATTAGAAGGCCACAATTATATATTTTAAGAACATAAAATGTCTCCCTTATTCCTACTATACAATTGGCTATAAATACTTGTCAGCTATGCTTTCTTCCTTCGATAAACCTAAATTGGCATACAACCACTGAGTTCCAGGTACTCAGCAAGGTGTCTAAGATTTAGTAACGACACAACTTGACCTTTGTTTTCCAGGAGACTTTAAAGCTTTTATTCACCTTTTACATTATACCAAGTAGTTTTCACAGCTGCAGAGAAGTCACTCTTCATCTTTCCAATTAGAGTTGTTATACTCAAATGGTACTTGCATTCAGTATGCAATTTTATCATTTCACTCTGCTATAAATGACAGTTACCCAAGCTACCAGTTAACAATAGAAATAATATGTAGGAGCATCACACTAGAGAAAACTTCAACAAACTAGAGTTAGAGCACAAATAATTGAATGAGAAGCTTCTGAATTTTTAAAATATTATTCAATGTTATAGAAGTGTTTCTCTTTCATATTTACCTCAGCCCATTCTCTGAGTCATATGTCAGGCACTTAATAATAGTTTCTTGTCTCTTGTGCATCTGTAACTGAGTTCCTAAATATAGAAGTTATCATCTGGTACAATTATACTACTGATTGCTATAAAGTTCACAGAAATTTCAGAAAATCTATTCAAAAATCCATTATCCTGCGTTGTGTGTTAGATTAATCCTAAGTACTGTATTTTATGTAGTGGATAAATTTGGATTTTATAATTAATAGCTACTTTTCCTATAATACATGAAGGGATATTAATGAATAGAATAGATAGTAAAAACAAGACAAAACAAAGCAAAATGATAAGAACCTTTACATGTTCAGATTTTTTAAAAAACTTTAGAATTGATTTTGGAATGACATAATCTACAAGACAGTTTGTTCTGCTGGCAAGTGAATTCAGTTCTATTTTTCTAAGAATTGAATTCAATTTTGAGTTAAATAACCCATTTACCTGTCATTTCTCAGAACCTCTGAAACTGTTTCACTTTTTACATCTACACTTTCAATTAGAAAGAAAATTTTGATCTGAGGCAAACAAGAAGATTCAGCTTTGAGTCCAGTTTTATTCTGCTGTTTCCAAAATTCAGAGGGAACTTAAGTTAAATCTTGTAGTCAGACACTCTTTAGATAACTAGCTTAAGACATACTCTCTCATTCTCTGGAGTTAGTTCCTTTCTGAAACACTTCTAGCATCATCATTCTTATTTATATTTTGTTGTTTTATGAATATATCACTTCTCTTGTAATGTATTTTCTTGTGTATCTATGGAAAATTTTAGAAGATTGAAAGTATCTTTTATGATGATTTCGTTTAAATAAAGCCATTAAAGAGGTATTTTAAGTTAAGCTGTGGTTCATGCCCATCTTCTCTGGAAGAAGTTCAAATTATGGTTTTATTATTTAGTAAATATGTAACCTTGACAACTCACTTAACCTGCCATTGCTTCAGTTTCTTCATCTGTAAACTAAAAAACTAACAATAAACTGTTCAGCTACTAAACAGAGTACTTATCAGATTAAATGACTTAATATAAGTAAAGTTATCTGAGGGTACTGGTTAAGAGCATGGATTTTTTAAAAACTAAACCAAGAACATAGCACAAGATCTACTTTTAGGCAGAGATAGATTCCAAATCATATTAACTTTTCTACTTGTGCCTGGAGTAATTATTTTTCCTCCTACTTAAAAAAAATAAGCCATTAAGCCATTTCTGATTTACATAAAATAGTGTCATTCTAGTCTGATTTCTTTATTTTTATTGTAGGCACCTAAAACAATGACACCCATCTTTGATTCTCTCAGGTCTTATAATGCAAATGGTCTCCTTTTGCCTCTGGCACAATGATATTTTCTTTACTTGTGTTTCATATCACATCTGTTTCGTTCAGTCTCTCTCTCTCATTCTCTTTCTCTTCCTCCCTCCTTTCTTCCTCTTCTCTTTCTCCTTTTCTTCCTCTCCTTGACCCTTAACTCTTTATTTTTTCTTCCCACTCAAGCTTCTTGAGTTGTCTATGCTTGTTGGCTACGTGTATTTTATTTCTTTCTTTCACCCTTCAACTGACTGTTGTCTGTTTGCATCCCAAAACACATATTAAAGTTGGTCTCCAAGATCTCCATTGACCATTTCAATCTTTAACCTACTTTAAATCTCTGCATTATTTTTCACTGTATGCCATTCATTTCATCTTGAAATGTTTTCTAATGGGACAACAACCTTATCTAGTTAGCTTCAGAGTATCTGAGATTCGACTTCAAGGATGACAATTTCCTTACCTTTTCTATCAATAATCAAGATATTCCTTTCCAGTTCTCTCTTTCCTCTGGCATAGCCCACTCTCCTTGGGCAATGGTACCTACATCTATAGTTTTAATTATTCCCAAATCTACACTTTCGTGACTTCTCACTCTCTCTTAAGTTTGAGAGCCATGTATCCAACTGTCTTCGGTGTTTTATTTTTTCTAGATGCTTAGTAGTTCCATTATGCTCCAACAATTTTGGTTGCTCATTTTAGGACAATTAATTTGGGAAAGAACTGTAATTTGGGGCACCAGCAACTTAATTATACTTCCCAAAATATAGATAAAATGTACACCTCTTGATAAAGTGACTATCTGTTAAAATACTTTTGCAATACAAGATGAACTTGATATAGCATGGTATATAAGATACTCCATGACATAACCCCTGCTTGTAAATCTCGGCAATCCTTGTTAAATGTAAGCCTTCTATGAATATGGTAAGTGTAAAAAACTGCCCATACTCTGCCCTTTTCCACCTTAATCTTTAAACTTAAAATGTCTTATTACATCATTTATAGTCTCACTGATTGAAACTACTTTAAAATAGAATAAGTAGTCAATGAACTTTTTTCTAAGTCATTAGCTCTTGTAGGTTTCCAAAATTATGCCATTAATGGCTCAACCATTAAAATATTTATTATTTCTTATATTTAGAAACATAGGTGAATAGTGTATTTATCTTGTAGACTTAACTTAGAAAGTGACAGTAAATAGTTAATTATATGTCAACTATGGCATTATTTGGCAACTTTTTATAAAGAAAACTGAGCTTCAGTTACAATAGAAACTTGGATTTTTACTTCTATTTTGTAGATTCCACATTTTGTTTCTTTTCAGACTACTAGTTACAGTTATTGACTTATTTATAATTAGATCTGGTGTCCAGATGTGCAAACTTCCTTAAATCAAATGTTACTTTTGTTTTCATCAATTTGTTTTCATTATATGAGAAAGCATATTAGAGCGGCTATTAAAGCTCTAATGTATTCCTTTTACTGTGACATTTTTTTCAACCCAAAAGCTGTTTTGCTATTATGTATTATTTGTTAAGGTCTTAACTATAATACATTTTATCTTTTTTTTAACTTTTATTTTAAATTTGGGAGTACAAGTGCAGGTTTGTTAGATAGGTAAACTTTGGTCATGAGTTTGTTTTACAGATTATTTCATCAAACAGGTATTAAACTTAATATGCATTAGTTATTTTTCTTGATGCTCTTCCCACCCTCCACCCTCCAAAAGACTTCAGTGTGCATTGTTCCACTCTGTGTATCTATATATCTCAACATTTAGCTCCCAATTTAAGTGAGAACATGTGTAATTTGTTGTCTGTTCCTGTGTTAGTTTGTTAGAGATAATGGCCTCTAGCTCTATCCGTGTTCCTGCAAAGAACATGATCTCATTTTTCTTAATTGCTGTGTAGTATTGCACAGCATATATATGGCACATTTTCTTTATCCAGTCTATCACTGATGGACATTTAGGTTGATTCTATATCTTTGTTATTGTGAAAAGTGCTGCAATGAACACACACATGTGTGTATCTTTATAATAGAATGATTTATATTTCTTTGAGTACATACCTGGTAATAGAGTTGCTGGGTTAAGTACTATTTCTGTATTTAGGTTTCTGAGGAATCACCACAGTGTCTTCCACAATGACTGACTGGCAGGGATGAATCTCTTAAGTGGAAATATTTATAGCAAAGAAAAAGTAAAGAAATACATACCTGTACTCTAAGAGGAATTTATTGGTGAGAAAAATATTGGTAAGATAGGTACATAAAAAATTCTATAAGTAACTCACAAAAAGAAGACAATAAAAAGAAAAATGGTAAGTGAGTTTTCAAAATTTTGATATATATGTTTAGCCTGGTAATTATAACAAGGCTTCTGTTTCTTCAAGGATTATTCTCATAATTATTCTTATATATCTCAATGGTAGGTAAAACATGGTGGGTAAAAATAAGAAAACAAAACAAAACAAAAATAAAACCTATAGATTTGGTGTTATGTTACCAGGTTTGAATCCTAGTTACATTATTTATTGATCATAGGGCTGTGGCTAGGATATTTAACATCTCTTAGCTTCATTTTCCTTGTTAATACAATAAAATTAAAGTAAGATTTTAAGGTTAATATAAAAATAAAGTGAGGTTATATAATTAAAGGACCTGGAGCATTGTAACTTTTAATTACTTGTTAATTTTCTTCCCATCTGTAGTAACAAAAATATGATTATCTTTTTTCTTAATTAATACTTAGGAAATGTGTTTTATTTTTTCTCTGAATTTTGAATGTATTCATATGGAATCCTAAAAGGAATTTGAAATGTTATTTTTTTTTGTAGTAATTGTTGCAAAGTGATTATTTTAAGTTAATTATGCACAACTATTAAGCTTTTGTTTTTAAGATTTGGTAGTTGTTAATCATTAGAGGTAGGTTGGAGATGGTTCATTACCAGTCTAAAAGGAAGGAACCTCAGTCTCTATTTTGTCATACTACATACATTCATAAGAAGATAAGCAGGAACATTTTTATATCTAAGTCTGTCATCTGGGATGAATGTCAGTTGTTTTTCCCCTGTGGTACCCAAAAGCACTAAGATAGTTTGGAATTTCGCTCCCCCCAAATCTCATAGGGGCAATGTAAGAATAGTCTAACACAGAAAATTGGTACTGAGTAGTGAAGCATTGCTATAAAGATACCTGATAATGTGTAAGCAGCTTAGAAACTGCATAACAGGGCTGGGCATGGTGACTCACACCTGTAATCTCAGCACTTTGGGAGGCCAAGGAGGGTGGACCATGAGTTCAGGAGATCGAGACCATCCTGGCTAACATGGTGAAACCCCATCTCTACTAAAAAATACAAAAAATTATCTGAGTGTGGTGGAGGGCACCTGTAGTACCAGCTACTCAGGAGGCTGAGGCAGGAGAATGGCATGAACCCAGGAGGCAGAGCTTGCAGTGAGCCGAGATTGCACCACTGCACTCCAGCCTGGGCAACAGAGACAGATTCTGTCTCAAAAAAAAAAAAAAAAAAAAAAAAAAACAATAAAAACAAAAAAAAACAAAAAAAACTGGATAATGGGCAAAGGTTGGAAGTTTGTAGGACTCAAAAGAAGATAGTAAAGATAGTAAAATAAGGGAAAGTTTGGCACTTCTTAGAAACTGGTTAAATTGTTGTGACCAAAATGCTGATAGTGATATGGAGAGTGAAGTCTAGGCTGATGAGGTCTCAGATGAAAATTAGGAACTTATTGGGAACTAGATCAAAGGTCACCCTTGTTATGCCATAGCAAAGAACTTGGCTATATTTTGTTCATGTTCTAGGGATCTGTGAAAGTTTAAAGTTAAGAGCAATGACTTAGGGTACCTGGCAGAAGAAATTTCTAAGCAGCAAAACATTTAAGATGTAACCTGGCTGCTTCTAACAACCTATCTCAGATACGGGAGCAAAGAAATGACTTAAAGTTGGAAGTTATGATTAAACAGAGAGCAGAGTATAAAAATTTGGAAAACTTGCAGCCTAGTCATGTGGCAAAGAAAGAAAAAAAAAAAGAAAAATCTAAACGTGTTGTGGAATAACCACTTGCTAGAGATATGAGCATAACTAAAAAGTAGCCAAGTGCGAATAGCGAAGACTATGGTAAAATGGCCTTGAAGACATTTCAGAGATCTTTGAGGCAGCCCCTCCCATTACGGGGGTCCAGAGGATTAGGTCTAAAGAATGGTTTGGTAGGCTAGACCAGGAGTGTCACTGACTTGCACTACGTTGGTAGGCTTCTCGCATCCAGGCCCCTGTGACAGCCTTGACTCAAAGGGCCCCATGTACAGCTTAGGATGGCAAATCCAGAGGGTACAAGTTGTAAGTCTTGATGGCTTTGAGGTGGTCTTAAGCCTGCAAGTTCACTGAGTACAAGAGGAAGCCTGGCAGCCTCTGCTTAGATTTCAGAAGATGTGTGAGAAGCCTGTGTGCCCAGGCAGAAGTCACTGCAGGGACAGAACCCTCACAGAGAACTTCCAGTAGGGCAGTGTCAAGGGCAAATGTAGTGTTGGAGGTAACACACAGAGTCCCCACTGGGACACTGCATGGTGGAGTTATAGGAAGGGGGCTGCCACCTGCCAGACCCCAGAATGATAGATTCACTGGTAGCTTGCACCCTGTACCTGGAAAAGCCACAGGTACTCAACTCTAACCCATCTGAGCAGTCACAGGACCTGTGCTCTGCAAAGCCACAGAGGTAGAGCTTCCCAAGGCCTTGTGAGCTCACTCTTGCACCAGTGGGCCCTGGACGTGGGACATGGAGTCAAATGAGATTATTTTGGAGTTTTAAGATGTAATGACTGCCTTGCTAGGTTTTGAACTTGTATGTAGCCTGTTACCCCTTTCTTTTGGTCAATTTCTCCCTTTTGGAATAAAAATGCTTATCCAATGCCTGCACCCCCATTGTATCTTGGAAGTAACTTGTTTTGGTTTTCCTGATTCATAAATAGAAGAAACTAATCTCAGATGAGACTTTGGACTTTTGACATTTGAGTGATGCTGATGATTCTGTTTTGCAATGTGAGAATAATATGAGATTTGGGGACCAAACGTGGAGTGACATAAGTTGAA
The DNA here is from genome assembly GCF_047675955.1 of Chlorocebus sabaeus. NCBI lineage: Eukaryota > Metazoa > Chordata > Mammalia > Primates > Cercopithecidae > Chlorocebus > Chlorocebus sabaeus. The sequence goes on from NC_132911.1 coordinate 118,004,333, forward strand.
TATTGGTTCTCCCAAACCTCACGTTGAAATGTAATCACCAGTTTTGGAGGGGGGTGGGGATTGGTGGGAGGTGATTGGATCATGGGGGCAGATTTCTCATGAATGGTTTAGTACCACCTTCTTGGTGCTGTTCTCACAATAGTGAGTGAGTTTTCAGAGTTCCAATTGTTTAAAAGTGTCTGGCACCTTCCCATCTCTCTCTCTTGCTCCTTCTTTCACCATGTAATGTGGCTGCTGCCTCTTCACCTTCCATCATGAGTGAAAGCTCCTTAAAGTGTTTCTTTATAGCAATGCAAGAATGTCCTAACACAGGTACTATCATTGAAAAATTCACCTGATTCTATAAGTAGGGTTAGGCTAAATAATCAGGCAGTCTGAGGTGATAAAAGGTATTCTTGGAACCAATAACTCGGCTCAGAACCAGTTAAAAGTCAAATGGAGGATGCTATCCCTTAGTCTACAGGGCAAGGTTTCACTTGATCCTTACACCTTGACCATACAAAAGTGTAAAGGTTGTAGAAACTATTTTAAATAAAACAGCTTGAACACTAGTAATTTCATTAATAGGGATCCATTTTTAACATTCATTATGCTAATTGGTAAAGCTCCTGATGTTGAGTCAAGATGTAGATGTTAGAAATGCTTGATGAATTTACTTCTGCAGTATGGACTTCCTAACTTTAAATGTTAGCTGACCCCCTGGGGAAAATGATTGCAGGAATATGTCAACTAGATTCCCATAGTGTCTAGATTAACACAAATGCACATACATTGATTTAACATGGTCAATTCTGAAATATTTGAATATAAATTATAGACCTTATATAATTGTACCTTTAATCATATTTTCAAAATAGCAAAATTAAGTCAAAACTGGCTTATAAAATCCAGATTGTAATGTCCATTGGATTTACAGAAGTATCAGATGGATAATAGATTGATCTTAATTTTGCCCTTTAAATTAAATGCCAGAGTAGTATAAACCTGTGAGAATGTAAATTTGGGAACCAGAGTTGTATCCTCTGATCTTCTCTCATAGTAATAGTCTTCAAAATTGCAAGAAATAATCCTAGCACTTTGGGAGGCCAAGGCAGGTGGATGACTTCAGTCTAGGAGTTCAAGACCAGTCAGACAATGTGCAAAAATGCATGTCTCTACAAAAATATGAAAATTAGCCAGCCATGGTGGCATGTGCCTATAGTCTCAGCTCCTCAGGGGGCTGAGGGAGGAGTATTGCTTGAATCTTGGAGGTTGAGGCTGCAGTTATCCATAATTGACTGAGCTACTGCACTCTAGCCTGGGTGACAGAGCAAGAATTTGTCTCAAAAAAAAAAAGCAACAAAAGCGTGCCAAATATAAGATGTTATCTCATGGAAATAGCATGAAAAAGGATGATCTACATGAGTTGATTCACTAGTTGTATCTATTAAAAATAACCGCTTCATATAAACTAATACTACCTAATATTATTGATAGCTTACTCATGTCAGATGTTATTCCTTGAGCTTTTACATATAGTATTCATTCCTCAAAATAATCTCATAAATTACATACTATAATCATTATTTAATGAAGATAAAACCACTGAGGCAGAGAGCTTTTAAGTAACTCGCCTAAAGTCTAACAGGTAAAGAATTGATAATGTAGAATTAAAACGTAGGCGTGTGGCTCTGCAGGCCATACTCTCCAATGCTACAATACATTGATTGTGTCACAGTGTGTCTATGGGACTGACTTCATGGACCTATGACCTGTCCAGTTGCACAGGGTACCATGCTCACATGGATCTGCTCTTGGATTAATGCTGTGCTGCTGCCATTTTGGAATTCTTAATAATTTGCAACAAAAGACCCCACATTTTCATTTTGAATTGAACCCCACAAATTATGTAGCCCAACCTGAGTATGACTGTCTTGGCCATGAAATAATACACTTCATAGGTAGAAATGATATGAGGAAGTTCCTCTCACCAACAATCGTTAGAATGTGTAATTCAAACCAGTGGGAGAAAAATGAAACTATCACTAAATAAGATATTAATTACACTTTTTGTATAGCAAATAATGAATTGTTCTTTATAACAAATAAACATAAACCAAGTCGTCTCACAACTTCCTTATGAGTATAAGCACAAGAATATAATTACTTATCTTCATACTTACCATAAAAGGGAATATTCAAGAAATCTGAATATATTGGGAGTTTCAAACATACTTCTGTTGCCAAAATATTATTGGAGGAATGAGAGTCTATTGTTGAAAACTTAGAAAATAAAAAGACATAGTGCTTAGCAGTAAAATATCAAATTAAATCTAATTATTACGTAAATATGTTATTTTTCTCACCTGTTAATATTAACAGCAAAGTAATATTAATGTTTTCAATAGCTGAAAAAAACACCATGAACTGTGCATTACCATAAAAATTTGAGGTAAAATTACAAAACCTAGTTTTTCATATATGCATGAATATAGTTTTCACTGATTAGTAATTTAATTTTTTAAATAAATAAATGCCTGAAATTTAAAACAGCATTATTATAAAATTACAAATGTTTCTTTTTTTTTTGCTGAGTAAAACAAAGGAGCAAAATTCAATTCTTGTTGCAAAAGTGTTATATTTCTGAGTACATTTATGAGAGAGATTTCCGGATTTAATTTTCCTCATCTAAGCCATGTAGCTTAGCAATAGTGTCATTTGGGATAAATATATTTTCTTTACAAACTAGCTAATGCAGATTTTATGGATGAATAATTTACATAACTTTTGTTTCTGCCACCTTGTATTTATTGAAGTTTTATTTGACACCACACGATACATTTATGTATGATCACTTGGATTTTATCTTTTGAGGTAATTTGCCTTACATCATATTAAGTTCCAATTTATCAAAGAAAGAAGTGACTTCCGATAATCATAACCCTGAAATATATAAAAAAAACTATTTGGCATGTGCAATTACTCATTTCAGACATTCTTTTACATTTGAATCTAAAATTCGTGTACAAAATTTTATAAAATAAACTAAAGTAACACTCTATAAATATTCAACATCTGCTATTTTTAAAAGCCTGAACTCATTTCACTAATTGTCATGTGCTGATGTGGAAAATAACTGAAAGATCAGTTTCTTCCAGGATGTGCAGTTTAGCCAATATAAAGCCTGTTCAACAACAGCAAGAAACAAAAGTAGATATAAATCATTGAATTAAATCTTATTACAATCTAAGTGCTTCTCCTCTAATGATACTCACATAATTCTTATTGTATAATTCAAAAATATTAGAATAATTAAAATGATGTAGAATGCACATCTCTTAGAAGCATTAGAGTATTGTTAATTCTGACAGATTTCTATAATCCAAGTCACAGTCTTCTTTGCAGACTGTGTGATTATCTTACTTATGACTTATTCCTAATGTAAACAATATCTCCATGGAGAAAACATATTACTATTTAATGGCAATTTTAAAAAGCATTAAATTTGTTCATATTGGTGGATAAAGAACAATATTACAGTGTATATTAAGCACCAATCCTATGCATAGTACTTTGGTAAAATTAAAAAGACCAGAAAGAAAAAACATAACTATATTGCAATTGAGATGATATTAAAAATCATAAGTAGAAAAACAAAGCAAAGTCTTATAACAGACATTGAACAAAATAGACTCTCATTACTATGGAACACAAAAGAGGAAGAAAAGTGTTGATATGAAATACCTATGTCTAGATATTGGCTTCTTGATGATTTTTTATCTTTTATTCCTTATCGTATTCATTCCTTTAGTTATTTAAATATCCAGCAAGGGTTTTTGGACATCTTTGAGTAGAGAATAATTAAGTAATTATGTAATATGGATCTGAGGATATGAACTTTATGATTAATTCCTGTGAATAAGTTATGAAGTTTCTGTTATAGTGGTCATAAATGTAGGTAAGAATCCGTTATGTGTCTAGGTGGGAGTACAGAATGGAGAGCTGAAGATTATCTCTGATTACATATGAAAGTTCCACTGTGAAGTTATTGGTCAATGTTTTCTGGGGAAAGCACTTCAATGTAGGCAAAGTCTTTCTAACCTAAAGAAATTTAGAGTTAAATATAGGGAATAAAATAAATCAAAACAACATTTTGATATTTTGTGTATTTTGTGTTTCTTTTTTTACCTGCAATGTATGAAATGTGTTTCCTTTGTTTTGATTTCCTGGGCAGACCAAAGGGTAAAATATCCAAGCTGAGATATAACTGCCAAACAAGTTCACTAAACCCAGCTACAGGAGATGCATAACGTTTTAACTGACATACATTCATCTGATTCCTTCCACCTTGAAGTCTCTGATGAAGTAGCAAGGCAAAAATGTTCAATCTTTCTCCCGTCTTCTTCGGATTCATTAACATATCATATCCTTGAAGTAATTGCTGTCTCATTGATGTCTCATTTGATTTATCTAAAAGAACCTTCAGCTGGACATCAATACCCATATTTTTAAAAAATGTGTGTTGTTTTATTGGGCCCAGAGACGCTACTTTTCCCTGTGCCATTCTTTGCAAATAACTGAAGTCCACATTAGCTGTTAGATCTGCTGTTCCTGGGGCAATTAAGACATGAAACTTGTGGCCACAAAACCTTCTGAAGTCATCTGTCTTTGTTCCATCATGACCGTAATCAGCAACCAGTGCAGCACCTCCAGTTAGTGCAACGCATTGAGAAAGTTCCTTAGTGATCATACCAGCATCAGGAAACACTTCAACGTGATCGATTGTTTAATCTAGTGACTTCAGCCATTGAGACAATCTACTGTAATTGTGATTTGAATTAAAATTTTGATTAAGTGAATAAAATGGAGCTATTTATTTCACAAATATATAATGTTATTGCAGTATTTAGGACTATAAGGGCCTCTTATATTGATAAAGCTAACACTTACTTGGGAAGGTTTTAGTAGTCAGGCAATTGAAGCAAATTTAATGGAAATATTAGCTGGGCATAATGGTATTCATCTGTAGCCCCAGCTACTCTGGAGGGAATGAACCCAGAAGTTTGAGGCTGCAGTGAGCTGTGATCAGGAAATTGCACTCCATTTCACTCAAAATATGCTAAATTTATAAATTAAAATAATTTATAAGTTAATACCAAACATTTGGAAAAAATTCACTTCTAAAAGTTGTAATATTAATAAATCAAATAATAATATTCAAAAGAAATTATGAAGTAATTTTTACTATGCAAAGAAATGTTGCTTTCCAGAACATCTATGAGTTCATATTTACATACAGTCCTGCTCCATGTGTGATATGGATAACGTACACTTGACTTTCTTCTCCATTCTCCATCTATGCTTTTTCTATTCTCCTCACCACGAATTCCCCAATTAATACTCTGTTTCCACCTATTGAAGTAGTAGTCACATTTAAAGGACTGAGCTTAAATTTCATTATTCTATAATGTTTTCCAGATCTCTTTTTTAAAAATAAGGGTTTTTTTGTATTTTTTACTAATTTTTCCCAGTGATACTACTTTGCTCAATCATAACACAAGTAATAAAATATTACACTAATTTCCTTTAATGTTTGCAATATCTGTCCCCTTCTCTATATTGCAAGCTCCTTATATTAAAGGGACTATTATAAATTTGCTTTGAATAGACAACCATTAGATTATAATATCAAAATCAGCCTATCATGCCTAGCCAGCCTATAAGAAAATACTTAGCTTTGATTGTAAAAAAATAATATGTAGTATGTTAGATGAGAAAATAGTTACCAATATTAGATAAATTCAATTCAAACCCTACATTTCAATACTTATAAGTCTGTTTTACATAATTTCTATTATAAAACAGGAATTCGCTAACTCATTGGGGATCCATTTGGACAAAAGTTGATTCAGTAAATTTCATGTAATCAGTAACATTGAGTTGAGAAAAAATCAATGAATAACTAATTGTAACTAAAGTGAACAGTCAATAAATTGAACTTTATATTTTCCACATGTTCTATTTTAAGGCATTTGATTTAAAAGCCAAATATATTTTTTTCAGTTTATTGAATAAAAGTTGGTAACATGAATAACAGTGATTAAAGCTCATAAAACAGCTTTATGAAAATAAAGCTCAAATACAGCCAATTACATGTTATAATTAAAACATGCATTTAAAAGCTGACTTAAAATAAACAAAATTTATCGTACATGTTAGAGTACTAAAAAATCTAAATACTTTAGGTTAAAACATTCCACTCTGTTTTTGAAGAGCAGTTTTGAAGAGCAGAGCAGATTTAGTTACATGACCAAATGTAGTCCAGCCTACAGGATTTTATAAATTTCAAAATCTTATATGACAAGAGCAGTTGAATAACTTCTTATTCTTGGAAAATATTTACATAATGTGCCTTCTTTATTGTAATTCTCTTGCCATTAAAATTACAATGATGTTTTCTTTCTACGTTTTTGTCTTCAATACTGCAGCCTGCCATATTGCTGAAGGTTTGTGAGACACAGCCTAGCAGTTTGTTATCAATCCTCATTGGTTGAGGCTCCTCCTGCTGTAGTTGAAGACTGTCTACTGCTAAAAGAAGAGAGAATATACTAGAAAGAAATAAAATTATTTGATGTGTTTAATTTCTTCTGATACTTCCTGTCCATTTGTTACTTCCTGTCCCTTTGTCACCAGAAGACATTCTCTATTTTTGTCTTGAGGCATCAAGTGTGTTGAGAACAACAGAATGTGGAAATTTGTGTACTTCAACATACAATGGAGTAAGACGTAAATGAAAAGTTTTGTGTGACAGAGATATTGACAGATTTCGTTTCATCTAGTGAACACGTCCAGTATTTACAACCTTACCCCATGCATATCACGCAGACTACCTGACTGCGTGTTTTGCTTCTAGATCAAGACCTATCGTCCACTCTAAAACATCATGCACACGTATGAAATCCCGATTGTCTACATTTATGGAACACAGTTTAAAATATTTCAAAAATATTAATATGATAAACATCAACAAAATACAAGTTCATTTGAGATTCAACATGCATTCAACTCTTTATTTAACTAAGAGTTATTTAATACCACATGCTGGCTGCAGTGTTAGGGTCTGAAGTACATAGCCTAATATGGTTAAACTTTGATACACAAAGCAAAATGGTATTCAATTATAAAATAATGTTTACATTCTTATAGGAAAATGCTTACAAAAATTATATTAAAGCACAATGAAATGATCTATTTTAATAATTCTACACTAGAACAACAGCAATTTGTGGTTTAGAGAAGGATTTTTTGTTCACGTTAGATTTGGATAGGTCTTTCCAGAGTTAATAAACACTTTAAGAAGGAGATGAGAAAAAGCACATTTCAGAAAATAATTAATGACATGAGCCATATCAAAGAGATACAACAGAGCATGGTTTATTTAAGTAATTATGCATGATCCAGAATGGTAATAGTGTAGGATGGTTGTATTGAAAAAAAAAAAAAGTAGTCTATACAACAATCAAGTTAGCTTTTACCGTATTTTTAAAACCAATGTTAAGTAATTTTGAGTGATGTGGGTCACATTCTGCAGGGAATGGCTAATCATAAAAGTAATTAAGCAGAAACCTATTTGGGACAGGCATTTTTAAAACTTTAAATTAATTACCCTAATAATACTTTCTAGAAAGCAACTGTTCCCAACGTGCACTTAGGGCCAAGAAACAAGCAGATATCTGCGATTTTATTAAAGTGTTGTTTGCCAGTCTTTCCTCAGAAAACAATAAAAGATTTGAGAAGAAAAGAAAAATAGCCAATTGTGTAGTTTTTGGCTCAAGTTTCAAATAAAAAGACAAGAACAGATGATATATTAAGTCAAGAGCTTTCTTCATCTTGCCCAATGAATGAACAGAAAAGTAAGAGTTTCTCCCAAAATTCTCAGATGGATTGCCTCTGAAGTGCCTCCACTTGGGTTCACTTTCTCATCTTTGGTTATTCCCTTTGATTGAGCATAAAGTGATGTGTGAAATAATTAGCAGAAGCCTGGATTGGTAGAATAGTTAACGTATCTTCATCTAAGATAAACATCTCTTCTCTTTCATCTATCTATAAGTATTCTTTTTTTTTTTTTTTTTTTTGAGACGGAGTCTGGCTCAGTCGCCCAGGCTGGAGTGCAGTGGCGCGATCTCGGCTCACTGCAAGCTCCGCCTCCTGGGTTCACGCCATTCTCCTGCCTCAGCCTCCCGGGTAGCCGGGACTACAGGCGCCCGCCACCTCGCCCGGCTAATTTTTTGCATTTTTAGTAGAGACGGGGTTTCACCGTGTTAGCCAGGATGGTCTCGATCTCCTGACCTCGTGATCCGCCCGCCTCGGCCTCCCAAAGTGCTGGGATTACAGGCGTGAGCCACCGCGCCCGGCCTCTATAAGTATTCTTGATTCATCTTTTTATTAGATTTCTTTTGCAACCATAAGGCTTTACCTCATATTGCAGGATTTTCTTCACTGTTATCTTTAATCTGCAAGTTAACATTTGAACCATCACCCAAATGTATCACTATGACAACCAAATAACAAGTAACCTTTATTACTTTATATTTTGAAGTTCAACAAACCATAGTCTTAAGGAGTACGTTCTGAGCGTGTCTGAAATAAAAGTGACATCATTGCAAACTGTTATAGGTTAAAAACAAGCAATTCAAAGTGAAACTAGGGCAATCTCAATTTCCTGTAAGCCACGCTAGGTAGGTGAGGTTTCTGCTTTGTTGAAAACAGTGGAAATGTAGAGCATAGATGAGAAATAGGAGCAATCCAGGATCAAAAACATCAGTTAGTTGAATTTGGAGACAATAAAGACAAGTGTTAAAGTGATCTGAGCTGGGGGCTAGAGGCTATTCATTAAAAAGAGGAAACTATTTTCATTTCTACATTCATTTTTAACCATAACACTTTGAAATATAATTTGCAATTACTTTATAAAGAGAGAACAAAAAGCATAAAGCATTGTGAGGAGGTGGAAATAAATAACTCTTAATAAAAACAAAACAAGGAAGTCAAAGCAAAAAAAAAAAAAGTCCATAAAAAGTTTCGATACAGTTTGAAATACAGCTTACCAGTTACTTCCACTATATGACTAAATTTATTTAAAACGAAAAGTGAAAAGAAAAACAAATGTGGAAATGAAACACACCCATTTTGAAGTGTCGAATTGATGAATGATAATGGATGCATAGCCATACATGCACACCCACAGAGAACTAAGCACTGAGTGCATTAAATTTAGATTATCTTAAATAAAATACTATATTCAACTCATTAATCTTTCTTTCTTGGTAATAGAGTTGTAATTTATAATTGTGACTATTATGGCACACATTCATTTGAAAATACTCTATTATGATATTTAATATTTTGCCATTTCCTGTAGTGCTAAATTTCATTTATGCTAAGCTAAAATAAAATCTGGAAGAATAATTTGAAAATCAGTGGCATAGGCATGAAGACAGTAAAAACTGGACTACATAAATTTTGGGGGCAGGTACGCTCTACAAGATCTCAGGTAAATTAGGGTCAAATATAGAAGACATAATTTGTGTTAAGTAACGATACAATTAAAAACTCTAAAGCAAAGTCATTGCAGTCTTTTTCACAAACACCTACTTTTTAATATTTTATGTATAACATAATATTAGAAAAACACAATCAATAGGAAACAAGAATGTTTAAGTTAACTTGACTGAATTTTCTTCTCACTTTCCCACATGTGGTATTTTGTAAACATGTTTTAGAGTTAGGGAGTGTAAAGAAGGTGAATATTTGATTTTTTATTAGAATGTATAACAAAATCTTGAGATAAAATTATCCATGATGTTTCGACATATCTTGTATCAGTTTTTGTTCCAGACTATCTTTCCAAGAAAGTTTATACAGCAAATGTCTTTGAAAAATAGTGTTCCCCCCAGGGACAGAGGACAGATTTGTGTCTTGACTTGAAAAGCAAAGGTAATATCTCCTTCCGAGATAAAGTTTTGGCAAGCTTGCCAGTAATCCCCTTAGAAGACTGAAAGTTCTGTAAACTCACTGTGTGTACCATCTACCTGGTCTGCTCCATATAGCTCCCATGGGATATGGGAGAGCAACAGAAACCAACTTAAACACAAAGCTTATGCTGTCTGCTATGCCTTGAGTAACTAGATTGTTTTTTGTTTTTGATCTAGGAATTTCATGTGTTTTGCCAGCCTCTACAATACTGTGGGGTATGTTGTAAACTTGCAAGTAAAATAAAATTTCAGACCCTTACAATTCTTAACATAAAAATGCTCAAATTTTCAGTGTGAAATAACTTTTTAAATTTATTTATTCTGATGAGAAAACTGAGGAAAGCATTGGTTAATTAATTTTATTTTATTTTTTGGAGATGGAGTCTCACTTTGTTCCACAGGCTGGAGTGCAGTGGTGCAATTACCTGCACATGAACAGTCAATTAACATGTATTTTGTATGTTATATGTACTATCTACTATATTCTCACAATAAAATTATCTAGAAAAAAGAAAATGCTATTTTAAGAATTATTGAAAAAAGAAAACATATTTACTATATTACTTCATTAAGCGGAAGTAGATCATCATAAAGATCTTCATCCTCATCCTCACATTGAGTAGTCTTAACAGGAGGAGAAAAAGGAGGTGTTGGTTTTGCTGTCTCAGGTGTGTCAAAGTCAGAAGAGATGGAGGAGGTGAAAGGGGAAGCAAGAGAGTTAGGCACACTCAGTGTAGTTTTACACTAAATTACACATTGTAATTTTTGACTTCTTGCTTCTTCATTTCTCTAAAAATATTGCTGTGTGTCACCAGTCCTTCTTTCACCATTTTCTTTTGTTTAAGTGCCCAAATCATGAAAGGTCTGTGTCGTAAAAGAAGTCAAAAGCAGTCCGGAATAATTGGCAAACTTCCGCAAGATGGTCTAATGTCAAATTCTTTTCCGAAATTTCTTCTTCCTCATCTTCCTTATCATCTGGCACTGGTTCAGAGCACTTATCTCCATCAAGTCGTCTTCTGTAAATTCCTCTTGCATGGTATCTATTAGCTCTAGAATTTCTTCAAGATCCATAACTTGAAACCCTCCAATCCCCACATTTGTCACCATATCCCCAATGTTTTTCATTATTTCCTCGGTGGGCTCTGTTGTAAATACTGTGGAGTCACGCACAGCATCTGGACAGTTTTCTCCAGCAGGAATTTATTGTTTCAGATTTGATGGTTTTCATGGCTTTTTCCCTAACCATGATGGCATCTTCAGTGGTGTAATACTTCCAGACTTTCATGATGTTATCTGTATAAGGGTTCTCATCTATAGCGTTAGTTATCCTTTCCTTTGAGTATCATGTGTAATGAGCCTTTAAGGTCTTTATGATCCCCTGATCTAGAGGCTGAATTAGATACATTGTGTTTGAAGGCAATTAGACCACTTGACACCTTCTGTGTTGAACCCATGGGGTTTTACGTGGTCAGGGGTCATTGTTCAATATTAAAATAACTTCAAAATGCAATCCATTACTGAAAAGGGATTTCCTGACTTTAGGAACAAAGCATCAATCCATTACATTTCCATGGAAACAATCCAGAACGAGGGTTCTCACTGACCAGGCCTTTTTCTTGTACGACCAAAAGACTGGCACCTGGTATTTATCTTTTCCCTTCAAAGAAGCTTTATAGATAAGACTCGATCATAAACCCAACTGAATTTGAACAAAATATTAGAGTTAGACTATCTCTTCCTGCCTTAATTCATGGTGCTTGCTGTTCTTTGCTAATAAATGTCCACTTTTTTTTCTAACAGAATAGTGCACTTTCATCTGCATTATGAACCTGTTTAGGCAGATATTGTTTCCTTTCAATGATTTCTTAATGTTGTCTGGGAACTAGTCTGCTGCCTCTTGGTCAGCAGAAGCTATTTCTGAGGTTATCCTGACATTTAATTTTTATTTTTATTTTTTTAATTTTTTATTATTATTATACTTCAAGTTCCAGGGTACATGTGCATAACGTGCAGGTTTGTTACACATGTATACTTGTGCCATGTTGGTGTGCTGCACAAATTAACTCGTCAGCACCCATCAACTCGTCATTTACATCAGATATAACTCCCTATGCAATCCCTCCCCCCTCCCCCCTCCCCATGATAGGCCCCAGTGTGTGATGTCCCCCTTCCCGAGTCCAAGTGATCTCATTGTTCAGTTCCCACCTATGAGTGAGAACATGCGGCGTTTGGTTTTCTGTTCTTGCGATAGTTTGCTAAGAATGATGGCCTCCAGCCGCATCCATGTCCCTACAAAGGACACAAACTCATCTTTTTTTATGGCTGCATAGTATTCCATGGTGTATATGTGCCACATTTTCTTAATCCAGTCTGTCACTGATGGACATTTGGATTGATTCCAAGTCTTTGCTATTGTGAATAGTGCCGCAATAAACATACGTGTGCATGTGTCTTTATAGCAGCATGATTTATAATCCTTTGGGTATAAACCCAGTAATGGGATGGCTGGGTCATATGGTACTTCTAGTTCTAGATCCTTGAGGAATCGCCATACTGTTTTCCATAATGGTTGAACTAGTTTACAGTCCCACCAACAGTGTAAAAGTGTTCCTATTTCTCCACATCCTCTCCAGCACCTGTTGTTTCCTGACTTTTTAATGATCGCCATTCTAACTGGTGTGAGATGGTATCTCATTGTGGTTTTGATTTCCATTTCTCTGATGGCCAGTGATGATGAGCATTTTTTCATGTATCTGTTGGCTGTATGAATGTCTTCTTTTGAGAAATGTCTGTTCATGTCCTTTGCCCACTTTTTGATGGGGTTGTTTGTTTTTTCTTGTAAATTTGTTTGAGTTCTTTGTAGGTTCTGGATATTAGCCCTTTGTCAGATGAGTAGATTGCAAAAATTTTCTCCCATTCTGTAGGTTGCCTGTTCACTCTGATAGTAGTTTCTTTTGCTGTGCGGAAGCTTTTTAGTTTAATTAGATCCCATTTGTCAATTTTGGCTTTTGCTGCCGTTGCTTTTGGTGTTTTAGACATGAAGTCTTTGCCCATGCCTATGTCCTGAATGGTATTACCTAGGTTGTCCTCTAGGGTTTTTATGGTATTAGGTCTAACATTTAAGTCTCTAATCCATCTTGAATTAATTTTCGTATAAGGAACAAGGAAAGGATCCAGTTTCAGCTTTCTACTTATGGCTAGCCAATTTTCCCAGCACCATTTATTAAATAGGGAATCCTTTCCCCATTTCTTGTTTCTCTCAGGTTTGTCAAAGATCAGATGGCTGTAGATGTGTGGTATTATTTCTGAGGACTCTGTTCTGTTCCATTGGTCTATATCTCTGTTTTGGTACCAGTACCATGCTGTTTTGGTTACTGTAGCCTTGTAGTATAGTTTGAAGTCAGGTAGCGTGATGCCTCCAGCTTTGTTCTTTTGACTTAGGATTGTCTTGGAGATGCGGGCTCTTTTTTGGTTCCATATGAACTTTAAAGCAGTTTTTTCCAATTCTGTGAAGAAACTCATTGGTAGCTTGATGGGGATGGCATTGAATCTATAAATAACCTTGGGCAGTATGGCCATTTTCACGATATTGATTCTTCCTATCCATGAGCATGGTATGTTCTTCCATTTGTTTGTGTCCTCTTTTATTTCACTGAGCAGTGGTTTGTAGTTCTCCTTGAAGAGGTCCTTTACATCCCTTGTAAGTTGGATTCCTAGGTATTTTATTCTCTTTGAAGCAATTGTGAATGGAAGTTCATTCATGATTTGGCTCCCTGTTTGTCTGTTACTGGTGTATAAGAATGCTTGTGATTTTTGCACATTAATTTTGTATCCTGAGACTTTGCTGAAGTTGCTTATCAGCTTAAGGAGATTTTGGGCTGAGACAATGGGGTTTTCTAAATATACAATCATGTCATCTGCAAAGAGGGACAATTTGACTTCTTCTTTTCCTAACTGAATACCCTTGATTTCTTTCTCTTGCCTGATTGCCCTAGCCAGAACTTCCAACACTATGTTGAATAGGAGTGGTGAGAGAGGGCATCCCTGTCTTGTGCCAGTTTTCAAAGGGAATTTTTCCAGTTTTTGCCCATTCAGTATGATATTGAATGTGGGTTTGTCATAAATTGCTCTTATTATTTTGAGGTACATTCCATCAATACCAAATTTATTGAGCGTTTTTAGCATGAAGGGCTGTTGAATTTTGTCAAAAGCCTTTTCTGCATCTATTGAGATAATCATTTGGTTCTTGTCTTTGGTTCTGTTTATATGCTGGATTATGTTTATTGATTTGCGAATGTTGAAGCAGCCTTGCATCCCAGGGATGAAGCCCACTTGATCATAGCGGATAAGCTTTTTGATGTGCTGCTGAATCTGGTTTGCCAGTATTTTATTGAGGATTTTTGCATCGATGTTCATGAGGGATATTAGTCTAAAATTCTCTTTTTTTGTTGTGTCTCTGCTAGGCTTTGGTATCAGGATGATGTTGGCCTCATAAAATGAGTTAGGGAGGATTCCCTCTTTTTCTATTGATTGGAATAGTTTCTGAAGGAATGGTACTAGCTCCTCCTTGTACCTCTGGTAGAATTCAGCAGTGAATCCATCTGGTCCTGGACTTTTTTTGGTTGGTAGGCTATTAATTATTGCCTCAATTTCAGAGCCTGCTATTGGTCTATTCAGGGATTCAACTTCTTCCTGGTTTAGTCTTGGAAGAGTGTAAGTGTCCAGGAAATTATCCATTTCCTCTAGATTTTCTAGTTTATTTGTGTAGAGGTGTTTATAGTATTCTCTGATGGTAGTTTGTATTTCTGTGGGGTCGGTGGTGATATCCCCTTTGTCATTTTTTATTGCATCTATTTGATTCTTCTCTCTTTTCTTCTTTATTAGTCTTGCTAGCGGTCTGTCAATTTTGTTGATCTTTTCAAAAAACCAACTCCTGGATTCATTGATTTTTTGGAGGGTTTTTTGTGTCTCTATCTCCATCAGTTCTGCTCTGATCTTAGTTATTTCTTGCCTTCTGCTAGCTTTTGAATGTGTTTGCTCTTGCTTCTCTAGTTCTTTTAATTGTGATGTTAGAGTGTCAATTTTAGATCTTTCCTGCTTTTTCTTGTGGGCATTTAGTGCTATGAATTTCCCTCTACACACTGCTTTAAATGTGTCCCAGAGATTCTGGTATGTTGTATCTATGTTCTCATTGGTTTCAAAGAACATCTTTATTTCTGCCTTCATTTTGTTATGTACCCAGTAGTCATTCAGGAGCAGGTTGTTCAGTTTCCATGTAGTTGAGCGGTTTTGATTGAGTTTCTTAGTCCTGAGTTCTAGTTTGATTGCACTGTGGTCTGAGAGACAGTTTGTTATAATTTCTGTTCTTGTACATTTGCTGAGGAGTGCTTTACTTCCAATTATGTGGTCAATTTTGGAATAAGTGCGATGTGGTGCTGAGAAGAATGTATATTCTGTTGATTTGGGGTGGAGAGTTCTGTAGATGTCTATTAGGTCTGCTTGCTGCAGAGATGAGTTCAATTCCTGGATATCCTTGTTAACTTTCTGTCTCGTTGATCTGTCTAATGTTGACAGTGGAGTGTTGAAGTCTCCCAATATTATTGTATGGGAGTCTAAGTCTCTTTGTAAGTCTCTAAGGACTTGCTTTATGAATCTGGGTGCTCCTGTATTGGGTGCATATATATTTAGGATAGTTAGCTCTTCCTGTTGAATTGATCCCTTTACCATTATGTAATGGCCTTCTTTGTCTCTTTTGATCTTTGATGGTTTAAAGTCTGTTTCATCAGAGACTAGTATTGCAACCCCTTCTTTTTTTTGTTCTCCATTTGCTTGGTAGATCTTCCTCCATCCCTTTATTTTGAGCCTATGTGTGTCTCTGCATGTGAGATGAGTCTCCTGAATACAGCAGACTGAAGGGTCTTGACTCTTTATCCAGTTTGCCAGTCTGTGTCTTTTAATTGGAGCATTTAGTCCATTTACATTTAAGGTTAATATTGTTATGTGTGAACTTGATCCTGCCATTATGATATTAACTGGTTATTTTGCTCATTAGTTGATGCAGTTTCTTCCTAACCTCGATGGTCTTTACATTTTGGCATGTTTCTGCAATGGCTGGTACCGGTTGTTCCTTTCCATGTTTAGTGCTTCCTTCAGGGTCTCTTGTAAGGCCGGCGCAGTGGTGTCAAAATCTCTAAGCATTTGCTTATCTGTAAAGGATTTTATTTCTCCTTCACTTATGAAACTTAGTTTGGCTGGATATAAAATTCTGGGTTGAAAATTCTTTTCTTTAAGAATGTTGAATATTGGCCCCCACTCTCTTCTGGCTTGAAGAGTTTCTGCCGAGAGATCTGCTGTTAGTCTGATGGGCTTCCCTTTGTGGGTAACCCGACCTTTCTCTCTGGCTGCCCTTAAGATTTTTTCCTTCATTTCAACTTTGGAGAATCTGGCAATTATGTGTCTTGGAGTTGCTTTTCTCGAGGAGTATCTTTGTGGCATTCTCTGTATTTCCTGGATTTGAATGTTGGCCTGCCCTACTAGGTTGGGGAAGTTCTCCTGGATAATATCCTGAAGAGTTTTTTCCAACTTGGTTCCATTTTCCCCCTCACTTTCAGGCACCCCAATCAGACGTAGATTTGGTCTTTTTACATAATCCCATACTTCTTGCAGGCTTTGTTCGTTTCTTTTTCTTCTTTTTTCTTTTGGTTTCTCTTCTCACTTCATTTCATTCATTTGATACTCAATCGCTGATACTCTTTCTTCCAGTTGATCGAGTTGGTTACTGAAGCTTGTGCATTTGTCACGTATTTCTCGTGTCATGGTTTTCATCTCTTTCATTTCGTTTATGACCTTCTCTGCATTAATTACTCTAGCCATCAATTCTTCCACTTTTTTTTTCAAGATTTTTAGTTTCTTTGTGCTGGGTACGTAATTCCTCCTTTAGCTCTGAGAAGTTTGATGGACTGAAGCCTTCTTCTCTCATCTCGTCAAAGTCATTCTCCATCCAGCTTTGATCCGTTGCTGGCAATGAGCTGCGCTCCTTTCCCGGGGGAGATGTGCTCTTATTTTTTGAATTTCCAGCTTTTCTGCCCTGCTTTTTCCCCATCTTTGTAGTTTTATCTGCCTCTGGTCTTTGATGATGATGGTGACGTACTGATGGGGTTTTGGTGTAGGTGTCCTTCCTGTTTGATAGTTTTCCTTCTAACAGTCAGGACCCTCAGCTGTAGGTCTGTTGAAGATTGCTTGAGGTACACTCCAGACCCTGTTTGCCTGGGTGTCAGCAGCAGAGGCTGCAGAAGATAGAATATTGCTGAACAGCAAGTGTACCTGTCTGATTCTTGCTTTGGAGGCTTCCTCTCAGGGGTGTACTCCACCCTGTGAGGTGTGGGGTGTCAGACTGCCCCTAGTGGGGGATGTCTCCCAGTTAGGCTACTCAGGGGTCAGGGACCCACTTGAGCAGGCAGTCTGTCCCTTCTCAGATCTCAACCTCCGTGTTGGGAGATCCACTGCTCTCTTCAAAGCTGTCAGACACAGTCGTTTGCGTCTGCAGAGGTTTCTGCTGCTTTTGTTTATCTGTGCCCTGTCCCCAGAGGTGGAGTCTACAGAGACAGGCAGGTTTCCTTGAGCTGCTGTGAGCTCCACCCAGTTCGAGCTTCCCAGCGGCTTTGTTTACCTACTTAAGCCTCAGCAATAAGCCTCAGCAATGGCGGGCGCCCCTCCCCCAGCCTCGCTGCTGCCTTGCGATTAGATCACAGACTGCTGTGCTAGCAATGAGGGAGGCTCCGTGGACGTGGGACCCTCCCGGCCAGGTGTGAGATATAATCTCCTGGTGTGCCTGTTTGCTTAAAGCACAGTATTGGGGTGGGAGTTACCCGATTTTCCAGGTGTTGTGTGTCTCAGTTCCCCTGGCTAGGAAAAGGGATTCCCTTTCCCCTTGCGCTTCCCAGGTGAGGCGATGCCTCGCCCTGCTTCAGCTCTCGCTGGTTGGGCTGCAGCAGCTGACCAGCACTGATTGTCCGGCACTCCCTAGTGAGATGAACCCAGTACCTCAGTTGAAAATGCAGAAATCACCAGTCTTCTGTGTCACTCTCGCTGGGAGTTGGAGACTGGAGCTGTTCCTATTCGGCCATCTTGCTCTCTTCTACCTATCCTGACATTTTAAAAGCCAAAACTCTTTCTATAATAAAATTATCAAACCATCCTTTCCTGGCATTACATTTTTCAGTTTATATTCTTTACCTTCACTTTTTCTCAAATCATGTTACAGCCTACAAGTATGCTTGTCTTATAGTAGTCTTACACCCACATAAAAGCTGGATTTTGAATACAAGATAAAAAAGTATTCCACAAAAAGTGCAAGGTTTTCACACCTGCTGGTGTAGCTGTAGTGACAGCATCACAGGTTTTTTTCTTATTTTATAGTGGGTCTTATACAGGATTCTCTTATCATAAAATGGCTGGCAAATGTATCTGCAAGACCTCAATCTATGGTACATATCAAGCAATTATACTTTTTCATATAATGTGATGATTTTGCCACTTGGGAACACTTCCAGCATCACATGTACTGGGATTCTCTCAGATTTTATTGTCATGTTCACTAAACAATTGCTGTCTTCTTTCTCTGGTGGTAACTTTGTTAATAATATTGTGAAGGGAAATTGATTACTTGGAATTGACTGAATAGTCTAATTCTACTCTGGCTTACATATTAAGCAAAATCTTTTTTTTCTAATTTTGTCTTGCCAAAGTCCTTGTGATATATATTTATGGCACCAAATATCTGGTATTTCTTTTCTTTGTTTTCTGAAATACACACCTTAATAGGACATCCTGAATTTTCTAAATGTAAAAACAGCATTCTATTAAAAGAAAAGAATTAATTGAAAAATACCACAAACTAACTTTTATATAAAACATCTATGCAGTTTATATCGATGTTTGATAAAAATACATAAAAATTTCTTCTTTGTGTTGGTGACACATAGACATTCCAAACTTTATGTAATATTAAATTTTATTATTAACTAATATATGTGGCAATCTAGAGTTTATAGAGAATTTCAAATATATCATTTAATTCTCACAAAAGGTATTTTATTCCATCTTTCTTTTACCTAGGAGGCAAAGGATCAAAAGGTTATCACCTTGATAAGAGAGCTTAAATTTTTTTTATTTGAAAACTGGGAATTTTATTCTCTTATATAATGCCTTTTGTGCTTTTATGCATAAATGATCTTGAAATTTCAAAAAATTCTTAATAATGAAACAATATTTTTATGTTAGTTTTATTTAAGATATCTAAAAGTGAAACTTTTAATTGTTCTGCTGTTCTCAACCTTGAAAACTTGAGCAATTAATCAGATTTATTCCAGTGATGATGACAAATGTAAATGAAAAGCAGGGATTTTTTGCTTTCATTAAGTATTCTGATATTCTCTGTATCTTTTAATTATATGAAAAGTGTGTTATATCTGTGCAGAAATATTCAAATTTTAAGCAATAGCTAGTATTCAACTGTACTTTCATATTTAATTATTTTAAATACCTGTGATTCCAAAGTTTGTTTATGAGTATTTATTATTTTAACTAGTGTTTTGGATGTGTCCTTGTACATGAATTTTCAGAATGTTACAAATGATTATGCAAGTTGAGAATTTACAGAGTCTGTGTCAACATTACAAATAATCCCAAAATACTTCACCCTCTTATGAGTTTCCATATTAATGAGGAAATTGACCTGATGCAGACCATAAGTCATACATAGACAGCCACACTTAATTGTAAATTGTGGACTGAATTTTGAATTACTTATTTTTTTAACTAGGTATTTAACTAGGTGTTTTTTTTTTTTACATTTTTCAAATACCATAAATACACAATAAGTAATACGTATATGGTGTCAATTGAATCTTGCTTTCAAGAAGATAAATTCATACCATTAATGGTTAATGAATGATATCTAGCTTCGTAAAGACATCTGAAAAATGCTAACTGAATTATAATGAAATTTATTAATATGGGCATATTTGTAAACTATTTCAGAAAATTAGAAGCCATTTATTAATACAAGTAATGCAATAAGGGTGGATATAAGCAAAACCAACTATCCCTATGAAGCTGTTGATACAATTTTTAACTTTTACTAATTTTTCTTGAAAATAGAGGTGAAATAGTAATCCACAGTTATTGTAAAAAGGAGGTCAATGATATGATAGAAAAAATGATCTTTAACTTTTTAATAGAAATATTTTGAAAAAACTCACTTACATGTAATTTATTTTTTACCCAATTAGTACAATTCTCTTCTCTGTGACAACCTAGAGCAAGACAATTGCCTTTTCCATATTTTTTACCTTCAGATATTTGCATATAATTATTTTGTTTCCCCACAGGCTCCTCCTTTTTAATCAACACTTTCTCATTGCCTTTAACTATTCTTCTATGACATTCTTAATTTCTAAGTTACAGTGATACATATGTATGCATATAAATTAAAATGTGCATATGCTTATGTACTCCTATGGAATCTGAAAAATAAAACATTGAGGACAAAGTATTTTTAGGAAGAAAAAGGAAAGCTATTTGTAGCATCTTTTGACAGGCCAAGGGAATTCCTTTCTTTTTTAAAATAAGCATCAATAAAAATCAAATTTGATATCTTTTAAAATCTTCAGAGAGAAAACAATATGAATTATGTGAAATGTTGACTCATGGACTTATTTTTAGCAGAAAAGAGAAGATAAATTACAACAAAGTACAAGTTAATATTTTGTGTTAATTGATTTTTGAAAGCATACAATGTGATTCCTTCAACTACCTTAATGTCTTGTCATTTTAGTTGTTGTTTTGGTTTTAATGATGTATGTTCCATAAAATGTAACATAGTAAAATTCTCAATATGTTATGGTTTCTATTTTCTGTCATATGTGTAGTAAAGGCAAAACAACCTCAGACTATGATTCACTCTAATTTATCTTTATTCTACTTTGAAATAGATATTTTAGTCTATTGAAGATCAAGTTTAGCTTTGTCCCATAGGACTATTCATTGTTTCCAACTACATTTGTGGTAAAGGATACCGCCACTACCACTGCCACTGATTAATCACCATTTTTACCATAAACCAAATTGCAGTATGTAATGGGATCATGTTTATCAGTATTCTGTTTTGCACTGAAATGTTTATTTTTGTATTAGTGCCACACTTTTGATAAGCTCTGATTTTGACTTTGTCTATTTAGTAAAGGAAAATTAGTGCTTTAGGTCTTTTTAAAGCTTCTATTCAAAAACCTGTTATGTACCAAGTGTCTTCTTGGCTTTACCCCATATTTCTTCAAATCTCTTTGCCATGGCCGTCCTTCTACTTCTTAGAATTTGCTCTTGTTTCTCTGTGTAGAAGAACTGCCTTTAGGCTGCCAATGCCCACTGTACTTGTGTTTTTTGCACAAGTGACCAGAACTTTATGTCACAGATGACAGATTATAACTAAAGCCTGAGAGGTGAGGAAGTATTAATTCTCCAAGTCTCTTGCTGCTGACTGAGACAACTCCATGGTGTGACCAGCACTCCCCAGAGCACCCCAGCATTAGCCAGAAATACCCTTTCCGGGACTTTAACTGATAGTGCACCCTTGCTTGGCTTTTTCCCTTTCTGGTCCTAATTTCTTTCACCTAACCTGTTTTTTGTGGGAATAACTAAATTACTTCCACCTGCATGTTCCTCTCTGTTGATGTCCCAAAAGTCCAACTTATATTTTCTAAAGAATTCAAATATGATGGTATTGACACCAGACAAAATATAAATCAGAGTGTTTTATACTCATATAAGTTACAATGAGCCATGGGGTCATTTTGTATCAAATATATTTATTGTCAGCCTACTAAAGCCCTGGTCATATTCTATGTACTTGAGATGTAACAGTAAATACAATAAATAAAGTTTCTGTGTTTATAGCGTTTCTCTTCCAGTTTGGAGAAGTATACAAATAAGTAAACATATACACCTATGTGTACACACATATATGCTTCTGTAAAAAATAAATACATAAATAAATCATAAAACAGAAAAATAATCTAGTGATGAGTGCTATCAAAAAAAAAAAAAAAAAAGCTAAATTAGAATGTCATAGAAAGGAACTGGAACGGTGCTTCAGATTTTTAGTCAGAGGAGGTCTCTGTAAAAGGGCTAGGTTGCATTGAAGTTGAGATCTAAAATGACAGGATCAGTCTAAACCTTTGAAGATTAGGAATAAAAACATTCCAGCCAGGAGGGACATTGGGTGCATGAGGAAGTGGCCAGAGTATTTAAAACAGGATGAGTGAAAAAAGAAAAGTGTTTTAAAAAAGAGAGATAATCTGAGTCATTATTTATCAGGGACTTAAAAGTCATACCATGTGCTTTTATGTGTGTAGTAGAAAGACATTGGATATTTGAACAGAGGAGTTACTTGATCTGATTTTAATGAAAAGACATTTTAGCCACTCTGTGATTAAAGGGTTCCAATACAGGATCTTAGGTTTGGTTCCCTGCAAACAGAAATAAGGGAAGCAGAATTGGGCAGAGGGAGAAAATAAACTGTGATAAAGGTGAAACAGAAGGCTCAGGCAATCTTACATGCAGCTCAGGAGCTGGCCCTCTGGAGTTGTCCCAAAGGGAATCAAGGGTGCTTGGGCCTTTATATCCTCACGTCAGACAGTAACTAGATGTCATTTACCCTATGGGCAAGGCACCTCCCTTTGGGTAAAGTAGTGCTGCGAGAAGTACACATCTGTGAGCCATCAACAGCCAACATTTCCAGCAGCTGGGAAAATGAGTGGCTCAGTTAGACAGGAAATCCTCTTTCTTACACACTTACTATGTGTGATATTCACTGACATTTTCAGTGAAATTCTATTCTATTTTATTTTATTTTATTAAAAGCCAATCTGGTCATAGTCTATGAAATTAATTTCATCAATCTTTGTTTTAGGTCTCAGTTTGAAAAAGCCTACTGACCTAGGGAATGTGTAGAAGGAGAACTGAAGAAGCAGGAAAGTACATGAAAAATAGAGAGATCAGGAGGCTGTTATTAGCCTAGGCAGTAGGGGAATGTTACCTGGACAAGGGCGGTATCCGGGTAGTGGAGAGAAGTGTTAGATTTGAGACATATTTTGAACCCAATTATATTTAACGTTCTGTTAGATTTGAGTACAGAAAATGAGTACTGAAAAGAAAAGAGACAAAGGTAACTCCTGGTTTATATTGTTTAAAGTACTTTTTATTCATGAACAATTGAATAAATCATGATTCAATGTAGCAATAATGGAAAAACTGCCACAAAACATTTGATAGGGGAAACCAAAATTTACCCTGGGATATGTTGCAGTTGAAGTGGTTATTATATATTCAATGTCAAGTATATGGTACATTATGCAAATCTAAAATGTAGGGAAGCAATTATAGATATAAATGTGGGAGTCACCACACACAAATTAAAATCATGGTGCTGGATACCATTATCTGAGGCAGTGCCTGTCAAGATTTTTTTTGATCCACAATAAAAAGCATTTTGCTTCTTAACCCATATTCATGTGTAACTACTAAAACAAAAGTTTCACAAAATTGCTTGCATTGATTATGCAGGATTTAATATTTAAAGGACTCACAAGGCTTTGCAAGTCATACACTTATTAAAGCTTTAACAAAGTTAAATAATGCAGTACAACAGGAGAAAGAAAGTACAAGCAATCATTGTTGGTGGAGAGATTTTTAGGCAGTATCCAGAGTTCTTTCTAAGTTTCACAGAAGGCACATCATCTTTCATCTATTTAACTCAGACATGCACATGACATCTTTGTCTTAGGGGAGCCCAGGAGTTTCCAGTGGGGTTTGTCTGACCTCGCTGGACACATTCCCAAATTAGATTGTATAAGCAGTTAAATCAGGTGCAAGCTATCCATTTATATATTGGTAAATAATGTCAATAAGTTTGCCTTTGCTGCTTTCAGGAAATGGTTTACACTCAAAGTGCACATTATATACTACTATTCAAACTCATTCGTTTTTGTTGTTGTTGTTGTTGTTGTTGCCTTTTTTTTTTTTTTTTTTTTTTTTGTGAGACAGTGTCTAACTCTGTCACCCAGACTGGAGTGCAGTGGCACAATCTCGGCTCACTGCAACCTCTGCCTCACGGGTTCAAGTGATTACCATGTTTAAGCTATTACCCTGCCTCAGCCTCCCACATAGGTGGTATTACAAGTATGTGCTACCACACCCAGCTAAATTTTGTATCTTTTGTAGAGACCACATTTGGTCATGTTGGCCAGGTTGATCTTGAACTCCTGACCTCAAGCCGTCTGCTCGCCTCAACCTCCCAAAGTGCTGGGATTACAGGTGTGAGCCACCGTGCCAGGTGCCTGGCTTCAAACTCATTCTTATCTTTACCAAGAGTCAATACAAAATTTCAGACACTCTCAGAGATTAACCTAGAGCTGTCCCAGTCTGGCAATAAAATAACTCTTTCTTACACACTTGATATGTGTGGTGTTCAATGACATTTTCAGTGAATTTCTATTTTATTTTATTTAATAATGGACATATTTATGTAATAGTCATAGCCCATTAAGTTAATTTCATAAATTTTTGTATTAGGCATCAGTTGGAAAAACAAACACTGATCTAGGGATTAAATGCAGAGGGAGAATGGAAGAGAACACAGGACTGGATGCTTGGAAACACAAACACTTCAGGGATAGAAAGAAGAGGAGGAGATAGAAAAAAAGCTTGAGAAAAAGCAAAGAGAAAAAGAAATGCAAGAAGGTTATTATATCCTTGAAACTAAGAAGAAAATATCTGATGAAGTGGTCAAGTGTTGCTGAGAGGCATAGGGCATCATGTAGTGAGAAATGAATGCTGGCTTACGTGAAATAATTGTTGAGGATCTTGATGATAGTTGAATGGATGTCTGTTGGAATGGATTGAGAGGAGAAAGATACATGAGAAACCAAAGACTTGGACACAGGACATTTTTCAAGATATTTGCCCTAAAGAGGCAAGTGAGGCAGTAATTTGATTAGGTTATGGAGTAAAAACAGTGTTTTGGGGGTTAAATTACAACATGCTTATGTGACAAGGGCAACAGTCCAACAGAAGGCAAAAATATGACGATTTAAGAGATAAAAGAGAATATTGCAGGAAAGAACTAGAGAAGGCAAGAGACAGTGTTGCCCAGCAAACAATGTGAGGGCTTATACCGCATGTATTCACTAGGGCAGCTTATCCATTTGCGTTGAAATCAGCGGAGTATATGGCAACCGATTTAAAACATTAGTTTATTGAATGGAGTAAAATTGAATGAGTTCTTTGGTAACTCATCATTTCACAGGTGTGTTCACTCTATGAGAAAGCTATAGGGAGCAGGAAGCATTAGATCTGAAGAGAGAAATAAGGAGAAAACTATTTATCTGAGGGATGGGAGACTAAATCTGTAGAAGAACATAGTTGGTTTACTGAGTATCACTGAGATCCCACTTGAGATTTCTTCATCAGATCAGTTGCCTGTGTGCTTTTCTACTGCCATTTTCAACTGTGTGGTTGAAGGCAGAGAGTTAGCCAAAGGCTGATTGTAATTAGGGTCAAGAGTCTAATGGAGAAATGTGGTAGAACGAGAAAAAAGTAAGAATTGAGGACGTACACATAAAAATGAATAGAATTTCTTATCTAGGTTAGGTAAAGACAAATAAGGGTAGTGGTCGAAAATGAAAATGATGATAGGGTACAAATGTGATTGAATAATATAAAGAGTAGGGGTTTTAGAGCAAGTAAACTCTAAAGACAGGTTATCAGGGAGAGTTCAAATGTTCAAATATAGATTTTTGGAGACCATACAGTTAATAATGATGACAGTAACAATAGTATTACTGATGGGAGTTGGTGGGTGAGATTGGGTGAGGGAAAAGTAGTTGGAATTGAAGACATTATCAAAGTGCTAGAAGGATTATCCACATGGATTTTGTTATCTTGTGAATGATGACTTAGACTGGAAGGTGGAAGACAAGTGGAAATCACTTTCACACAGAGCAAGGGTGCCTTCTGACTTCTGTGGGTTGGATGTGAGATTCTGCCAGCCTCTAGCATGTGGGTCTCCACCCTGCTGCCTGAAAACCTCCTGCCTTTGTGCTATTGGCAGCTGAGATACTAAGAAGTTCTCTTTAGTGATTTTATTTCCTACTTTCCAGGACATTACCAATATTTACCTGATCTTTGCTATTCTAACTTCTAATGTTAACTTTGTGCTTCTTCAACACATATGTATATGTCACATATGTATATGTATTATGGATAGGTGTCATTTTCCTTGTCCTCATTTAATGGAAGAAGCAGCATTTTATGACTGCTCTTTGTGCAGGTGCTCCATGATGCTCAAAGTTTCCTATATAAAATGATCACGGTATGTCCAGAATTGATTCCTTCTGGTGGGTTCTTGGTCTCGCTGACTTCAAGAATGAAGCCGTGAACCCTCACAGTGAGTGTTACAGTTCTTAAAGATGGTGTGTCCGGAGTTTGTTCCTTCAGATGTTCAGATGTGTCCAGAGTTTCTTCCTTCCAGTGGGTTTGTGGACTCATTGACTCCAGGAGTGAAGCCGCAGACCTTCACAGCGAGTGTTACAGCTCTTGAAGATGGTACTTCCAAGTTGTTTGCTCCTCCCGGTGGATTCGTGGTCTCACTGACTTGAAGAGTGAAGCCGCAAACCTTTGCAGTGAGTGTTACAGCTCAAAAAGGTAGTGCAGACCCAAAGGGTGAGCAGCAGCAAGATTTATTGTGAAGAGTTAAAGAACAAAGCTTCCACAGCGTGGAAGGGGACCCAAGGGGGTTGTCATTGCTGGCCTGGGCTGCCAGCTTTTATTCCCTTATTTGGCCCCATCCACATCCTGCTGATTGGTCCATTTTACAGAGTATTGATTGGTGCATTTACAAACCTTTAGCTAGACACAGAGTGCTGATTGCTGCGTTTTTACAGAGTGCTGATTGGTACGTTTACAAACCTTTAGCTAGATATAGAGCACTGATTGGTGCATTTACAAACCTTAAGCTAGACAGAAAAGTTCTCCAAGTCCCCACTTGACCCAGAAAGTCCAGCTGCTTCACCTCTCAATCCCCACTTTAAACAGGACATCCAAATTGTTGTTGGGAATTGGGCAATGACTGCTCTAGCTACTTCCTGCTAGGTAGGGGCGAAAAAGGGGGCCTGCAGTTGTAGTGTCCTCCAAAGGGGAACTCTCTAGGCCAGTGAAAGGGCCAGCAGGTTGGTGCAGGGGTCCTTGGTAGAAGTTGTTAGTTGAGCTCATTTGGGGTTCCGTTTGTAAGACCATCTGTAGCTTGATGGCCTCAATTCTACAGGAAACAAATTTGACGAAGAGGTTAAAAATACAAGGCTCGAAGGCCAGTAACATAAGATGGCTGTCAAGGGACCTAAAAAGGGGAGAAGCCGTGTTGCCCAACTCCGGAGGTTGGTATAAGAGTTTGAAACGCATTGCGTGATTTCAGAAACCTTTTCCTGTAAATGCCAGGTGGCATCTCGTACTATCCCTTACTGGTTAGTGTAAAAGCAACACTCTTCCCCTAAGAAGGTGCAAAGTCCTCCTTTCTCAGCAATGAGGAGGTCTAGGCCTTGGCAGTTTTGGAGAGTCACTGCTGCCAAAGGGTCTATTTGGGATTGTAGTTACTATCCTTACTGGATAGATTTTGTTATTTCTTGCAAACTGTCTGAGAAATCCTTTGAGAGTGTGTAGTAGTAGGATAATGATAAAGATAAACTGGCTATTCCAGTTGCTGTAGCAGTGGCCATTTCTAATCCTATAAGTAGGAGTATTACTTGCATGACCCTGCGCTGATGGACTTGAGCTTTGAGGGACACTGATAGGGTCTGATTTCCATAAGATTAGAAGTTAGGATAATATATGTTACACTGTTAACTTTTAGCAAACTTTACTTTCGTTGGAAACCTGTAAGTTTGGGATTTCAATTATTCTTTGCTATTAATAAGACCTCGTTCAGTCCAGATTAATTTAAAATTGGTATAGATGGCTCCTTGCTGATTCTGTAAATGCTTTAAGGTTTGGCTGAGTGCAAGCAGCTCACATGTTTGAGCAGACCAATTGTTTGGCAATTTTCCTAACTGCTTCTACAAGGGTTCCTTTATCACTTACTGAATTCCCATTGTTTCTTTTTCCCTTTATCGCCTGGGAGGAACCATCATCCTGTCCTGGAGGGAGTTCTTCCTAGGTCAGATTGGGCTTTTGTATGGTAATTAATTAAGATTTAGATCCCCTGTTAGGAAACCTGCTGGGTTAAGGATTTTTGATAGGAAGGCTATGGGTTGTCAGAGGCCTCAGTGCTTTTGGGTTATGCCATTGTTTGCACCGACAACAAGGTGGTATTGGACTGTTATAGGGTCACGGAGAAGACCATCAGGTATCAATTATAGGTTTTAAATTTACCCTGGCTTTTAAAGGAATAGGGTACGCTGTTTTTTCTTCCCTACTTCCATCTCTCTTTCTCTTTGACTTCTTTGTCTCTCTCTTTCTGACTCCCCCTTTGTCTGTCTCTTCTTCTCTCTCTTTGACTTTGTCTGTCTCTCTCTTTCCTTTCTGCTGGTCTTTCCCTCCTTCTGTTTGCCACTTACGCTGCTGTTGTCCCCTCTCTTTCCCCTATTTGATGGCTTTGGCAGTGTAACACTGTCATCTCCTTGGGTTTTTGCACTGAGTGCAATAATTCCATAATTTCCTTGTAGTGTTTAATGGGGGTTCCCCCAGAGGTTAGGAACTTCCTTTCTTTCCATATTGCAGCATGGGCATATAGGATAAGATAAGCATACTTGCTATCTGTATGCACTTTATTCTTTTTCCCTTTCTTAGTTCTAAGGCTCAGGTAAGGGCCACTAGTTCTGCTAACTGGGCGCTGGTCCCTGGGAGAAAGGCTTACTTTCAAGTACAGTTACATCACTAACTATGGCATAACCTGCCTTTCATGTCTCATTCTCCACAAATGGGATACAGATGAACTTCCATCTGTATATAGGTTAAGGTCAGGATTAGCTAAGTGGACTTTTAAGAGATCATCTCAGGTGGCATAAGTCTGGACTATAATTTGTTGGCAGTCATGCTCAATTGGTTCCCCATCCTCTGGGAGAAAATTGGCAGGATTGAGGGCCACGCACATACGTATTTGAAGCATTGGTCCCTCAAGGAGTAGTGCCTGGTATCTAAGTAAGCAGTTGTCTGATAGCCATAAACTTCCTTTGGCGCCTAGTATGCCATTTACATCATGGGTAGTCCAGACAGTGAGATCCTTTCCTTGTATTATTTTGATAGTCTATGACACTAAGATGGCCACTGCCATAACTACCCTTAAACAATGAGGCCAGCCTTTTGCTAATACATCAATTTCCTTACTTAGGAATGCCACTGGTTGTGAGGTTGTCCCACGAGTCTGAGTAAGGACTCTAAGAGCTATTCCTGCTCTCTCTGTGACGTATAAAGAAAAGTTTCGTCCTGTGGGAAGGCTTAAGGTTGGAGCTTGAGTTTGTTCCTTCCAATTCCCAGACTCAAGGTTGATTCCCTCCTCAAGCAGGGGACAACAAATGGGTAACTTGTTCCCCATATTCATGTAGATAATAGTTCCAGCTTTGGCTAATATATCCCTCCCTACTAAGGGTATGGGACTTTCAGGCATAACAAGAAAGGCATGTGAAAAGAGCAAAGTCTTCCAATTACAACTGAGGAGGTGGGAGAAATACCTGGCTACAGGCTGTCCTGGGATTCCTTGGATGGTAATGGACCTTGAGGACATCTTTCCAGGACAAGAGATCAACACTGAGAAGGCTGCACCAGTGTCCAGGAGGAAGTCAATTTCCTGGCCCTCAATGATTATACATACCCAGGGCTCAGTGAGAGTGATGACATGAGCTGGCGCTTGCCCCGGGCACCCTCAGTCCTATTGTTGGATCATCTGGTTGGGGGCTTCTGGCCCGGAGAATCTTTGTCCTCTGGGGCAGTGTGCCTTCCAGTGATTGCCTCGGTATAGTGAACACAGGCGAGGGGGCAGCTTGTTTCGCATTGGACAATCTTTTTAAAAGTGTCCTTGTAAACCACACTGATAACAAGCCCTACCGGGTGATCAGTCTGCTTCATTTTCTGTCCTCTCTGAACCACCAAGGTTTGTTTGTCTGAGGACCATGACTAAGGCTGCAGCATTTCTCTGATCTCACTTTTCCTTTTGGGCCTGTTCCTCTTGGTCCCTATTATAGAACACCAAGGTTGCCAGGTTTAATAATGCCTCCAGATTTTGTTCAGGGCCCAGGGCTCACTTTTGGAGCTTTCTCCTTATATCTGCAGCTGATTGGGTGATAAACTTATCTTTTAGGATCAATTGACCCTCAAGTGAGTCAGGTGACAGAGGTGTATATTTTCTTAAGGCCTCCCATAGCTGCTCGAGGAAGGCAGAAGGATTTTCTTCCTTTCCCTGAGTTATGGTGGACATCATTGAATAATTCATGGGTTTTTTTTCTAATTCTCCTTAGTCTTTCTAGAACACAAGTCAGCAGGTGTTTATGACTCCAGACCCCATGATCTGAGTCAAGGTCCCAGTGGGGATCCATACTGGGGATGGCATGCTGACTGGTAGGGAATTTGTCCCTTTCTTCTGCTGTCATTCTATCATTTCCTTGCCTGAGATGCCAGATATCTCCAAACTCTTGGGTTGTAGTTAAAACTGCATTATTTTCATTAAAGGTTGGGGTTTGATCTAATGATAGCGTGACATCTCTCCAAGTGAGATTGAAGGTTTGCTCTAGACCCTGTAGGACATCTGTACCTATCAGGATCACCTGAAAACTTCCCAGGTCTGCCTTGATCTGCTTTAAATCAGAGAGGAAGAAGGGGACATTTACCTGGGTTAGGCCAAATTCTCCTCCCCCTACAACTCGAAGGAGACATAATTGATAGCCTGGGGGTTTTTGTGGTCCTTTGGAGATTTCTTTGTTTAGTTCCTTCTTGGTGGGGGAGATTAGAGGAGGTTTATCATTAATAGGAAGGGGAGCCATAGGGAGGTTAGGATATGGGGGTAAGCTGAGAGGTCCTCCTGCAGGATGTAAATTGCAAGCTTTGCATATTTGTGTATTCTTCTTCAACGAAAAGAAAGCTTGGACTTAAGGTATTTCATTCCATTTGTCTTTCGTCTTTCAGAAAAGGTCAAGCTGCAGGATAGTATTATAATTTATACTTCCCTCAGATGGTCATTTTTCCCCATCAGAGAGAGAATATTGGGGCCAAGCCATCGTGGAGAAAAAAATGAGCTGAATCTTTTTCAGTGTTTGAGGATCAAATTGGTCCCAATGGCTTAGGATGCATTTGAAGAGCGAGCCTGTTGATGCCTGAGTGTTTCCCAACTGAAAGACAAAACCGCCTGTGGTTTTGGTTTGTTTGTTTCTCCCCCTGCCCAAGAAACTGCAATGGTCCCTGGACCCTACTGATCGGAACAGTTGTGCTTACTGACACAGCAGCAGAAACAGCTCTTGCCTAAGAATCCGCAATGGTCCCTGGACCCTGCTGATTGGAATACTTGCCCTCAGAGATACAGCAGCAAGATTTATTGTGAAGAGCAAAAGGTCAAAGCTTCCACAGCATGGAAGGGGACCTGAGTGGGTTGCCAGCTGCTGGCTTGGTGGCCAGCTTTTATTCCCTTATTTGGCCCTACCCACGTCCTGCTGATTGGTCCATTTACAGAGTGCTGATTGGTCCATCTTACAGAGTACTGATTGGTGTGTTTACAAACCTTTAGCTAGACACAGAGCACTGATTGGTGCATTTTTACAGAGTGCTGATCGGTGCATTTACAAACCTTTAGCTAGACAGAAAAGTTCTCCAAGTCCCCATTCAACCCAGGAAGTCCAACTGGCTTCACCTCTCAATAGCACTTTTTGTCTTACAAAGCTCTCATGCAACTCTGTTGAGTCTAATAGAAAATTGAAACTCCTTGAATTGATATTTAAGTTATGTGATTTGTCTATTCCACATGTTCACCCTTAACTATCTTATATCGCTTCCACTTCATTCTTTTTTTTACCCACTGTGAGTGAGGATCTTTTAACATTGAGGATCTAACTACTCTAACTCACTAGCCTGACTTATAGCTTTTTCTTTTTATAATATTTTTCTCTCCTAAAACATCTTTTCAATTTCTATCATTCATTAAGACTCAGTTCAATGTCATCTCATCAATTAAGCCTACATATATTTCCCTATTCTCATGTATCTGTATATACATAAATGTTTATTAATATCTCTTCTTTGCAAATTACTGACTTTTGGCATTCTATACAGTTTACATATTCATCTTATTTTTTAGCTTGCAATTTTATCATTTGTTACAGGTAGTTAGATAGGCATGAGCAGGGACAGGGATGGGCTCTTTCCCCACCCATTAGGCATGTCAGGTGATGTTCTGACAATTACCACACTGCCTCTCTAACAATGATAACTCTGCAGCCATTGCCAGAGTGCCAGGCAGAGACAATCTCCTGATGATCCATGGTTATTACGTTGAAGTGTTAACTGAATGCAGATGCCAGGGAGAAGAAACTTCCTCGCATGGCATGCGCAATGAGACAAAAAGGTGAAGCATGACTTTCCGGGAGCACTCCATCAGAAAAGGGAAGAAAGCCTCAGATGGACATGAATACAACTTCCTAAACACACTGGGAGTGCTCAATTCCCTGGGGTAAGGAAGACACTTTGCATGCGGGAAGCCCACCTAAGGGAAGAATCGTGAGAAACAGGCAAGCCTATAAAGTCCTAGAATCAAGGTTAAATGCTGTATTTGACCTTCCGGCACCCTCTGATATCTTTTCCAAGTGAGCTTAACTTTCTTTCCTGTTCTAAAGATTTTTAAATAAACTTTCACTCCTGCTCTGAAACTTGTCTTGGTCTCTTTTTCTGCTTTATTCCCCCCAGTTGAATTCTTTCTTCTGAGAAGGCAAGAACTGAAGTTGCTGCAGACCCGTATGGATACCAGTAACTTGGGGTAACTAAGACCTCTCCCACTGGTAACATCAATGACTCTTGTCTTTTGTTTGTTTTTCTATCATTTAACACTGCTCCTAAAATAAGAAAATATTTATTAAAATGATTGCTGAATGTGTGAATGAGTTAACTAAACGATCATTTAGCTTTATGGCAGGTGTCTTATCTGGAAGGCATAATATCATGGTATGTATAAACTTGAAAGAACTTAAGTAACATGTAAATTTCAAGTCTCTTTAAAACGTATATTTTGTCTATTTTTTTTAACAAACGGTATAAAATTCAATAAAAAGTATATCAGCTCACAAACACAGTATTTATAAGAACACAGGCAATTTAGTGGCCACTGTTTTTACTAGTTTTAATCGGGTGAAATTACCATTTTGCTAATATTCACAAATGTATGGATATAAGCAAATCTGTTTTAAACTAAACATCTATTAGTAAGAAAAAAAATCTGCATATGCATTAACTATCAAGCTTTTAAAACACTAAATTCTTTAGGAAACTTTAAATATGCACATTTGATTTACATCAAACATCTTTTGATAGGGATAATATAAATATCCAATTGCCTTTTTGATCAAATTTTGCATAGTAAGGATTTTGCATTTGAACAATGCTGAGACAGCATAATATCAGTGTAATTGAATTGACATCATAACAGTTCCTTGGCAGCAATTGTGCTCTCAATAATGCAAATATAGTGCATAATTAAGGTAGAAGATACCACCGTGATCAGCAGAATGCCTCCTCTGGAGCCTGTACAATGTCCCTGTATTATTGCCATGAGAGTAATGATTACATCCTGTACCTTCCAAGGAAAACACATAATGAACCATATGTGAGAATCATAAATGATAGAAACTGACATGTACAACAGCTGTATATCTTGGTTTCTTCAGATGTTTATTCATAAAATACATATTGCTCTTGTCAGCCTGCTGGGATATGGTGAATACACAGCACAGAAGAACAAATTTGAAAAGAAAGTCAACTAAACAATTAGATGTGTTTCAAACTGTTTTAAATTAGAAGCCATTTTTGGTCTTATAAACTATTTTTCAATTTATAGTGCATAAACATTGAAAAATATTTTATTAATGTTTTAAACCCTTTAATACTTTAATACTGCAAAGCAAATTCTGTCTGATACTCATTTATTGACAGTCTCTTTTCTGAGAGACATAATCTTAGTTAATTTTTTATGTTCCTGTCTTCTCGTTTATAAACTTAGAAAAATGTTCTAAGCAAGTTATATAGGTTTTATTAGATTTAAATTAGATAATGCAGAATAGTGTTTGGCTCAGTGTCTGCCACAATGCAAATACCCATTACATTTTAGTTAGTATTATTTATCAATCCTTACCTCTCCTATTATAGACATATATAATTAAGTGTTATAATTTAATTTAACATAAATATCAATATTCCAGAATGAAATTTCTGTCAAGGCAGAGACTTTGCCTATATTGTTCATAACAGTATCTCCAATACTTTAAAAAAATTCTTTAAAATATTATTTTTTTGATATCTGTTGAATGGATTAACAAATCCAGTGTAGCATATGTGATTTTAAACACAATCTTAAAAGAGTGATTTCAACTTTCTAATTACACCTGGATTCACATCTTTTGCACATATGACTCATAGGTACAAAGAGCTTTATGAATTTAAGACAGGAGACCAGCCTTCATATTGTCTTATGACCAGTTTCTGCTTCCAAAGAAAGAAGAAGTAAAAACTAAAAGGCAAAAATGAAATTCACAAGCAGACAGCCCAGCGCCACACCCTGGGCCTGGTAGTTAAAGATTGACCCCTGACCTAACCGGTTATGTTATCTATAGATTACAGACATTGTATAGAAAAGCACTGTGAAAATCCCTGTCCTGTTCTGTTCCATTCTAATTACCAGTGCCTGCAGCCCCCAGTCAGGTACCCTCTGCTTGCTCAATCAATCACGACCCTCTCATGCAGACCCCCTTAGAGTTGTGAACCCTTAAAAGGGACAGGAATTGCTCACTTGTGGAGCTTGGTTGTTGGAGACATAAGTCTTGCTGAAGCTCCCAACCAAGTAAACCCCTTCCTTCTTTAACTCGGTGTCTGAGGGGTTTTGTCTGCGGCTTGTCCTGCTACAAAATGACTGATTATATCTATTTAAGATATAATCTTACAAAAATTGTTTTATCATCATTATTATCGTCATTATTTTTGAGTACAGTTTGTAAACATTGACAAATAAAAGGGAATTGATTAGGAAATACAACTGAATGACTATGGGGCTGCATGACCTACTAAACTTTTTCCAAGCCTAAAATTCTAAGTTTTTTCCTGTTTTGATATTTTCTTGATTCTCTAAAACATTAGTTACATTTTTATTTACGTCTACCTATTAATCATTTCTTTTTCATTTAATAGTAAAGCAGTTTGTTATCTTAATGGTGCTTTTTTTATGTTTGGAAAACTGCTTGAACATGAGCAAGCAATTATTTCTGTCTTGCAAAAAGTAGTCACCAACATCAGGTATTTGGAGAAAGCTAACATCATCTTTGGATGTCTTCAAGTGTATTAAGTTCAATGGGTTTCTATTATGGCCAAAAGATTTATATTGTATTTCTCATTAACCTTGACAATATTGAGTCTTGGAAGTTAAATAGTAGGTTATGCCATATAAAATTGTCCATGTTTTATAATGTGATTTAAATGAGAATTTAATAAAACACAACTGATTATCATATTAATAACTAAAAATGAAAGATTTGGCTCAAAGAGATTAGGAACTTTCTGTTATCATGTATTTATTGTGGAGTAATTATTTAAAGCCAGTTCTATGTGGCTCAAATTTTTTATATGATAACCTAACTTTATTCTTTTCCAATAGTTTCTTCTCTACCATTTAGGATTCATTCCTTTCTATTTCCCTTTGTAGAATTTGTTTTATAAAGCAACTATTACTTTAAAAGTTAATTTGAAAAGCCAGCATAGCTACAAAACCAAATAACCATCTTCGGGACTTGTTCATCAGAATCATTTCAAAGAGGGACTAAATGAACAAGTTTTAAGGGAGAATAGAAGAAGAAAATAAGATATCTGTCAAAAAAAAAAAAAAAAAAAAACCCTCAATAAGTATTTCTTTAAGCAAAGCCAAATTATTTAAACCTAATATTCTTACTGCCTTTAAGAAAAATCTTCAACCAGTTATGGTGGCTCATACCTGTAATTGCAGCACTTTGGGATTCTGAGATAGGAAGATCAGTTGAGGCCAGGAGTTTAAAACCACCCTGAGCAACATCCTGAGCAACACCCTGAGACACCATCTGTATAATTTTTTTTTTTTTTTTTTTTTTTTTTTTGAGGTGGAGTCTCGCTCTGTCACCCAGGCTGGAGTGCAGTGGTGTAACCTCGGCATCTCGGCTCACTGCAACCTCCACTTCTGGGGTTCAAGTGATTCTCCTGCCTCAGCCTCCTGAGTAGCTGGAATCACAGGCATGCATCACCACATCTGGTTAATTTTTATATTTTTAGTAGAGACGGGGTTTCACTGTGTTGTTTGGGCTGGTTTGGGCTCCTGACTTTGTGATCCAGCCACCTCAGCCTCCCAAAGTGCTGGGATTACAGGCATGAGCCTCCGCACCCGGCCTCTGTATTTTTTTTTTTTTTTTTTTTAATAGCCAGAGATGGTAGCATGTGCCTGTAGTCCTAGCTACTCAGAAGGCTGAGGCAGGAGGATTGCTTGTGCCCAGGAGTTTGAGCCTGCAATGATCTATCATCAATTCCAGCATAAGCAAAAGAGTGAAAATATATTTTTTTAAAAAAAGAAGAAAATGTTCAAGGAGGAGTTGATTTTTATATATCCAAAATCCCCTTTCTTAATTGCTACTAGGATATCTAGGAGGTATCTCAAACTGAACTAGTTCAAATGAGACCCAGACATACTTTCTTCCTAGATTTTCAATACCAATAAATAGCGATACTATTAATCCAGTCAGTTTCTTACAGTACAACCAGAATTATTACAAATAGAAATAATTGTCAGATTTTGTCACTTGATATAAAAGCCGGGTAATTCAGATGCTAAATGAAGGTAGAAATCAAAAAAGGTCTATGACGAAACAATCATGTATACAACTAGAAAAATATAACAAAGAATGTGTTCACACCTCAGACTTGGGTAGAGTCCTGCCATTTTCTATAATGTGACATCGTGTGTGGGCTCATTTCACATGTAGAGCCCTACACATGTCAGGCAGTTGAGCAGAAATCAGCCTGGGAATGTAGGATGACTCTTCAACAGAGTTACTATCTGTGGGGGCTCTCATGGCTGTCTGTTATATGATAGATCTGCCTTCATATAAATGTCTACAATCTTCAAAAATTGCTAAATGTGTCGGCTAGACTTATTTAAAAAAAAATACAGTCTGCGTTTTTAAACAAAAGCATATTTTTTCTTCATTTTATGTGTAATGAGTTCGAAACTATAAAATGGGCTGGCGCAGTGGCTCACATCTATAATCCCAGCACTTTGGGAGGCCAAAGTGAGTGGATCACTTGAGGTCGGGAGTTCGAGACCAGCCAGGGGAACATGGTGAAACCCCAGGTCTGCTAAAAATACGAAAATTAGACCAGGCACAGAGGCTCGCGCCTGTAATCTCAGCATTACGGGAGGCCGAGGTGGGTAGGTCATGAGGTCAAGAGATCGAGACCATTTTGGCCAACATGGTAAAATCCCATCTCTACTGAAAATACAAAAATTAGCTGGGCATGGTGGTGTGTGCCTGTAGTCACAGGTACTTGGGAGGCTGAGGCAGGAGAAGTGCTTGAACCTGGGAGGTGGAGGTTGCAATGATCCAAGATCGTGCCATTGCACTCCAGCCTGGTGACAGAGCGAGACTCCATCTCAAAAAAAAAGAAAGAAAAATAAATAATTAGCCAGGTGTGGTGGCACACACCTGTAATCCCAGCTACTCGGGAGGCTGGGGCAGGAGAATCACTTGAACCTTGGAGGTAGAGGTTTCAGTGAGCTGAGATCGAAGTGCTGCACTCCAGCCTGGGTAACAGAGCCAGACTCCACCTCAAAAAATAAATAAATATATACGTAAATAACTACAAAATGATACTAAGATATACATTTTTTAATGGAAACCTCATCTTTTCAGATGATAGCCCTTCAAAATTTGCAAATATAGGTTTATAACTTTAACTCTCTTACAAATTTAGAATTTCATGTTGATCTTTCTAGCAATATGATTATTATAGAACTTTTGTTTCCCTCGTGCTGCTGCTCTTCTTTCTCTTTTTTCTCCTCCTCTTCCTCCTTCTCCTCCTTCTATTTCCTTTTCTTCTTCCACCTCCTCCTCCTCCTCCTTCTTCCCTTCCTCTTTCTCCCCCTGCACTTCTTTTTTATATTTCCCACTTCTCCAAAATCAATAATGTAACATTTTCAGATAAAATATTTAAGATTCAGAAATTTAAATGAGATACCCAAATCCATACAACTGAAAAATAAATGAAACAATTAAGATTCAGATGGAGCTGGAGGCCATTATCCTTACCAAACAAACACAGGAACAGAAAACCAAATACCTCGTGTTCTCACTTACAAGTGGGAACTAAATGATAACACATGGACACATACAGGGGAACAACCCATGCTGGAGCCTTTCGGAAGGTGGAGCGGGGGAGGAGGGAGAGGATCAGGGAAAAAAAATGGGTGATGAAATAATCTGTACAGCAAACTCCCATGACACAAGTTCATCTATGTAACAAATCTGCACTGTATGCCTAAACTTGTAATAAAAGTTAAAAAAGCTTTTAAACATATTTTTTATTGCACATTTTATGTCCTGTCAATATTATGGATCATGCTCCTGTTTATAACTCTGTTAGCAACTAGAAATTATTTTGGCAAAGAAGAATTTAGTTCTCATGTTGTGGAAGAATTCAATAAAATTGGAATTCACAAGAATAGCAAAAGCTTAAAAGCCTACAAACACTAAACATTATCATTTATACTTTTCTGCAAAAACATTATTAAGATGATACCAGTGTTAATTTATGCAAATCTTTTTCCAAAGGCATTTAAACTCTCAAGTAAAATTTTTTTGAGGGAGACTATAATCAAGCTATGTGAATTATAAAGGCCTACCTCAGAGAGAGATTTATAATATGATAACATGCCACCAGGCATAAATTGAGTGAACAGTTATCAGTTTAAAAAATTTGGACTTCTATTCTTAAGTAAAATTAATCTTTTATTATATATATTTATTGTATTTTTTATTATATGTAATATATATTAGATATAGTATTTTGTTATATAGTATATATTTTATTATATATAATTTATTGTATATTTTTATTTTTATTTTTTGAGACAGAGTCACTCAGTCACCCAGCTTAGAGCACAGTGGTGCAAACTCCACTCACTGCAACCTCCACCTCCTGGGTTCAAGTGATTCTCCTGCCTCAGCCTCCCAAGTAGCTGGGATTACAGGTACACACCACCATGCTCAGCTAATTTTATTTTATTTTTTTGTATTTTTTATAGAGACAGGGTTTCGCCATGTTGGGCAAGCTGGTCTTGAACTCCTGACCTCAAGTGATCTGCCTCCTCGACCTCCCAAAGTGCTGGGATTATAGGCATGAACCACCATGTCCGGTCTCTTGTAAATATTTAAAACAACGTGATACATGATTTGAAATATGTGTACATTGTGGAATGACTAAATCAAGCTAATTACCATATGTATAACCTCATATATTCATTATTTTTTGTAATAAGAACACACAATCTATTCTCAGTGATTTTCAAGTGTAAACAATACATTGTTATCTGTAGTCACCATGTTATACAATAGATTTCCTTTTTTATATTTTATTTCATTTATTTTTTAATTTCAATAGGTTTATGGGGAACAGGTGGCCTTTGGTTATATGAATAAGTCCTTTAGCAGTATTTTCTGAGTAAAATTAATCTTAAACAACAAATAACATTGCACCATAATAAAATGGTCATTTAAAGTGTTCATTTGAACACTTTTACAAGTGCATTTGAGAATAAAGGCCCTTTAAAAATGTTTTTGAAACAGTTTGGAGAAGACAGATATCAGAATTTTGTGTCAGTATTTAGAGACATTTCATAAATAGATACTGTAAAGATTCAAAAGATCATCTAATTATATAAAACGAATACTTTCAGATTTGCCTATGAAAATGGAGACTTAAAAAGCTTATTTAAACAAATAAATGAAGTTCTACCAAATATGAATTACTCACAAATATTATCAAATATTTATATTAGATATCTAAATATAGTATATATTTAGATACATTAGGATACAATATGGTGCTGAACCAAAAAATTTAAGATTAGAAGAATCTTCCAAAGGGCTGTGAGAAAAGATAAACACATTCACCTCTAAATCCAAGGATACATGGATGGCAAAAATGTTCTCCCATTCTGTTTGAAGAAAAAAATAAATTTATTCCTAGAAAATTAAATGCATGTGGTATAGAAAAAAAAAGGATAGAAAAGTTAGTTTGTTTACATTTTAAAAACTAATAACTTCAAATTCTAAAAAATAAGATGAGAGAGAGAAAGTACACATTGAAAATTTCATAGATGTTTCCCAGTGGAAACAGTAAATAAAAGATTTTAA
The DNA here is from genome assembly GCF_047675955.1 of Chlorocebus sabaeus. Lineage (NCBI taxonomy): Eukaryota > Metazoa > Chordata > Mammalia > Primates > Cercopithecidae > Chlorocebus > Chlorocebus sabaeus. The sequence goes on from NC_132911.1 coordinate 118,045,062, forward strand.
CAATACTTCCTTACACCAACGACCACTAATATTTCAGAAAATATGAGCTGAGAGTTTGACTAGATTATTCTTGAGTATTCAAAATATTTAAAATTGAGTATTTGTGAACTGATTGAATAAAATACGGAAAAGTATGTTTCTTCAAATATTTATTCAAATAATTTCTGTTGTGAAATAACATCATGGACATCTTGGAAGACATTCTCAGATGTAATTTTCTTTATTATTTCTTCTTTTTTTTTTTTTTGAGACGCAGTCTCGCTCTGTCACCCGGGCTGGAGTGCAATGGCCAGATCTCAGCTCACTGCAAGCTCCGCCTCCCGGGTTCACGCCATTCTCCTGCCTCAGCCTCCCGAGTAGCTGGGACTACAGGCGCCCACCACCTCGCCCGGCTAGTTTTTGTATTTTTTAGTAGAGACGGGATTTCACCGTGTTAGCCACGTGTTAGCCAGGATCTCCTGACCTCATGATCCGCCCGTCTCGGCCTCCCAAAGTGCTGGGATTACAGGCTTGAGTCACCGTGCCCGGCCTATTATTTCTTCTTAAATTTACTTTTAATTAAATAATGATTACATTAACTAGTTTTTAAAGGATTAAAACTCTAAAATGTGAAAATACTGCCAACCCTCTTTACTACTTTTACGTGAAAATGTAACCACCTTATCATCATTTTCAATGTAACTTTTCAGACATTATCTTATATATTCATGAAAGTGCTTTGCACATGGCTTCCTATTTCATTCCTAAACATTTTACACTGTGCAATTCTGTAAAGACGTGTGCATTTTGATTCTATTACATATCTTTGAATTTTCCAATTATAATTCTAATGCTTTATTATTGATATAATTTCAATCTGAGAAAGTTTAAAAGCTTTGAATTGCTTCCCATTACCCTTGGAATACAATATAAATGTTTATCTGTGACCTGTAAGGTTCTGTATGAACTGTCCTAATTATAAGCTTCAAATAGCCATGGAACGTGATTTAACTATGCAGCACTCTATCCTTACTGCATAGCAATGATCCTGCCACATGGAATAAACCTAATATATATGTTAACTGACTACATGTATGAAATAATTCCATTGTTAAGACTGTATTTTTAATGTGGAAATTCTCATATTTTGAGAAATAAAGAACATTAAACAAATAGAAATGAAGATATGGTTTAGAAATTCAAATAGAAATGCCATTACAATTACAACTTAGAGTAAAAAGCATTTATGATTCATGAATACTACTTTATTATTAAGACTGTGCTGTCACACTTATAGTCTTTTAGTTTCTTTGTATAACGGGGACTGTTTTGGTTCTTATATTTGTGACAAGTTGAGGATTAACTATAACAATTGTCATTGTTATATTTAGCAATACTACTTTGATATTTTATGTGTCAAAATTGAACTACGAACTGGACTAAAATGTAAATCTGTAAATACTATAAATTTATAAATCTATAAATACTAAAATCATTTTATGATTTTATGTACATGGACAATAGCTCAGATAACTCATATAACCATTATTCAATTAACAGAATATATATAAACTTTATGACTCTATATACATGGGAAAATACTTTCATACATATAGCTTCCATAAATTATTCTCACTTAATAAAAGTGTTTTTGTGAAATTCAAAATTATGCAATAATTATCTTCCAAAATACTAATTTTTATATCAGTTACATAAGAAAAATGGTCTGTTTTGTATATGTAAAATATATACATGTATATGTTTATGTATGTGTATGCGTATTGAAATGGTAACATGGCCTTCAAAGTTTCAACATAAATGTTATATTTACCCATTTGTCATAAAAGTGTTCTCAAATGCCATAGAAGCATACCTTTTATTTTGAAGTTTTAAATCTTGAAAGTCTTCTTTTGCTAAATATCTTTTTCTAAAAGTAAAATAAGTAATTTTAAAGGAATTTAAGATCTTTTATAGTAGTTACCTGAAATGGATAAATCATAAACATGTTACTTCATATATTTATGGAGAAATTATAACATTATGTCTTTACCATATACGCTGCTCACTATCACTTCTGCTGCAAGAAATAAAATTGTTTGGATCTCATTCTAACAGGTTAAGCTAACACTTGGAGTTCTAACCTTGTAGGCCACACAGCTTTACCTTCACAATGATGAAAATTGCTATTTGAATAGCATAGTTATTAAGCGTTTTGATCACATAGTAAAGTTAAACTAGGTGAAAACTGAACCACATCTATGGCATTTCCAACACTCATTAAAAAAAAAAAAAAAAAAAAAAAAAAAGGTGTAAGCAAAGGCATCAACACTCTTCTTTACCCCATGCTTTTTTCATTAGATAATTTTTGTTTCTAATTAGTTGTGTATGGATCTTATGATCTAATTATAGACTAATTTTGAGAAATAAAAACCATCGCTCTGGTTAACTCTAGTCTTAATCATGGACATTATTATACTGTTCTTTGAAATTCAACCTGACAGCCTCTTCAAATTCGGAAATTGTCTTGCTAGAAACCTCCAAGGTCATGATCCTTCAAAGTACTGTTTGTCAAATTGCCCTGACACAACTCCTGCAGGAAAAACTACTCTTTGATTATTAATGTGCAGTCAAAAGTGACATAGCCTTGCATATTGATCTTATACATCAAGAAAAAATAACAAAGTGATAAGGTGAAAATACCTTGCGTTAAACCTCATATATATAATAATACCAAAGTATGATTAGATATGTGAATATTTATAGCTGATGAAAGAATTTTGAGTTTCTAAATTACACTGCAAATGTGTTAGGAGGGGTAATACATGATTCCTCAATATGAAATATATGAAATATGTATATGCAGATTCCTATTTTCACAAATGAACATAGTAAATACTGACTTACAAGTTATATAAATTGTACTTCAGAAATTATAAAGAAAAAATTCAGTATGTATGATACATTGGTAACTATTTTCAAAACTGTGGAGAATATAAAGCATGAATCCATTGAAGTCTATATGTGTTCTATAGACATAGTCTACATATCTATATGTGTATATATGTACATATAAATACATAATTCATGTAGTTAAGGAGTCTTATTTTTATAATTTTTTAATGAATACTCTTCTTTGATAACTTTTTATGAATTTTTGTTCTGCAATAAGACAACACAACTATTTCATATATGTGTGTGCATGTGTGTATGAAAAAAATCAGTATATCTGCAAAAGCAAAGCAATGTTGAAACATAAGTAGATCTTAATTATATACTAGGACTTATAAAGATAAATACATAATTCTAAAACTTCCAGAAAAAAATAAGAATATTCTGATAGCTTACTATTCATCAGCAAAACTACAGTAGATGATACAGCAGATAAGTTCTGAGGGGAGATAATTACGTTTCACTAATTTCATACCCTTAAATGTTATCTTTCAAGAATCAATATAAAATATAATACATTTTCCAATATATAAGAACGCAAACAGATTTTTTATCCCATGCATCATTTCTTAGGAAGGCACATCCAGCAAAAACCAGTGAACATCAAACGAAGGACACTGCAGATATACAAGCAATCAGTCCAGACTTAAATATGAAGAGAGTACACTCCAAATGAGTGTCTTTAAAATAATGTGCCATGTTTTAAGTAAAAAGTGATGTGAAAACAGAGAGGGAGGATGAATGATTTAATGATTAAAATAAGTAGTAGATATGTATTTAAAAATATATTTGTAGATGAGATGATGGGAGGCTTTATGGTTCGTTGGTTTTTATTCCTATGATTATTGCTTAACTGATGTTTTTTCACTGCATCTAAGCTTCTGCCTATATGATCTTTACCTATCTTTGGCTTTAGTTTTTCATGAATAGCTAATCGCTTTCTGAGTGATCTCTTTTCCAAACTAACACATTTTGATTACACAAGAAACATTAAGAAACAAACATGTTATTCTCTGACATTTCCATGTAATCTCAATAGATATTTTGCATATGCATGAATTAATAGGTACTCAGTAGCTATTTTGATGACTGACTTAATCAGACCATGAGCACTTACAATAATGTTGTCTCATTGGAAATTCAAATCGGAATGAGCAGTCAACAGCAATCCTTAGAGAAGAATGAGCAAGACTTTTTTGTTCAACTTTCTTGATGCAAGGGGGTGGAGTGTGAAAGAGAAGAAGCGAAAATGCCAAAAGTAATTATGCTTTGCACCAATAATTGATAGATTTCATATGAATGTTAGAAATAGAGAAATCTAGAGGGGAAAGAGCTGACTTGGATATTTAGAGATAAAGATTTTTAAGTTTATCGTAATGTATAATAGACCAACAGTCTATCTATATATAAATATTAATACCATTATCTATTAACACAGTTGCAGTTCTTTCCAGCCTCTGGAAATATTGGAGATTCTTTATTTGATGTTTTTCCATAGCAGTTTGTGATTGAAGTATTGCTGCCTAGGTACTTTACACAATGTATTGATGTTAATTTATGTTAATTTACTATATTCTAAATTTTCTTGAGAGCAAGAGATTATTTTTATACAGATGTTAAACTGAGCTAACAGGTACAGAAATAAGTAAATGGGTTTTTAGATTGCAAAGAGAAATGTAGCGTGGTAACCCTTTTCAAATTAGAGTTATATGTATCTAAAAGTCTTCAATTGTGGGCCATGCTGATATGAACAAAATATAAAAAAGTATTTGGTATGGATAATAGTAGTAAAATAAATATATATAAAGCAAATGAATGTGAAATAAAATAAGTTTTAAAATATTCTACTAAATAATCACCTTTAATGTTTAATTTGCACATTTTCTTATGAGACTACATTAGGAAATATTTTAAAGTTTTTTTTTTTACATTATAAAATATTGTTTAAACCATACCTATAGGCTAGGAATTAAAGAAAATAATACCCAATTAGTTCTATTTCCTGGAATTTTTTAAAAAGATAGCAAGATCAAACATGTTTTATTTTATATATAATTATAATTCTCTCTTAAAGTGAATATAAAAGCCATTTTGCACCAATATTCTAAGAATTATTTTCCCACAGGTCTTTTTTAATATCTTGATATTCAAAATAAATTCCATGATGTTCTTATGACTGTAGCATTTTTGCTTTTTTTTAATTCATAGATATTTACGGGACTATGAGAAACTCTTTCATCTAGGGAAACTCTTTCTGTGAGATTGGACTTGTCCAATCTATTTTCTTTTAGAAATAGAGGCCTATAAAGAATTAACATTTGGAAGATGTGCTTTGATTACACTTTTAAGGGACAGACCTGTTGGAATGAGACCAATTTTATAAGTAGGTAGTTCATTAGCGAACATTATGCTGTTAATATTATTTCATCTCACTTGGGAAGGATTTGATTAGTACACATGTGGGCCTAAATGAAGCAATTTCTGGAAATACCCTAATGTGTCCCCTCCATGTTTCTAACTGCTTTATTAATCAGAATATAAAGAACATGTAAAGTGCCTTTGACAGATGCATAATGTATGTACAAATGTGTAAGATCAAGGCTCTCCATTCAGAGTCCATATTTCTCTTTGCAATCTACCGCATACCACTTCTGTGTATGCATTTCTTCCTATTGTTCTCAGAGTCTAGTAATATTGCTCCCTGCACTTATGAAAGGTTCATTTCCTACAATATTTTATAAAGACCTAATAAAAACTCAACAATTTTTTAAAAAATGAAGTTTTATTCAACTACATAAAAGTTATTTCTTTTTCCATTGCTCCTGTAGTGCTTATGCAATTAGTGTTTATTTTATGTTGGCTCTAGCAGTAGAAATAAACATGGTGACATGAAAATAAAACTTTAAAAAGTATGGATTTAACATATTTATTTGTAACACGAGGGACTTTAACTTATTCAAATATTACATAATATGCTTCACAGTGCTTTTTAGATCAAACCAATTTTTAGAAATGGTTATAAGCATCTAGAGGGTAAATTTGCAGTTCTCCTATACTCTGTATAGCACTATATAGTGCTTTTGTGCTTTCTATTAAAATCTATTTTGAGTTTATACAAAATGCAAAGGTGCAGTTTAACATTTATTAGAGCCACCACTTAACCAAGCACCATATTGATCAAGGGTTTGAAATGAAGACGTAATATCCAAGACTGTCATTACAAGAGGGAAGAAAATATAGAAAGACAAATCAAACTCCTAAGGTGAATACTTTTTGAATGAGAAGAGAAGTTTACAAAGTGAATCATCAGCTAAAATACATATTCTTGCTTGTGGTTATGTTTCATTGTTCAGCTATAATCAATATGACAATCCATGTCAGATAGTGTAATAGCAATAACTTTTAAAAGCCTTTAACATTTATTGCTCATCTTTCTTTCATGTCATTTGATTCAGGTGCTTCAATTTGAAAACAATCTGAAATAGAATGTAATGATTTCATTTGAAATTGTTAGCGGGGGCAATTGAAAGAACTGTTCAGTTTCCTACTTGATGTTATTGCTAGTATTCTCTGTCTTGTAATAAGGCCAAAGGTAAATACACTTAGAAAAGGAAACTCCACTAACAATATATATATTTTACTTTACCAGTTATTTTCTATTTGCAAAATGTACTTTTGTATATTTGCATGTAGACCCACACACACAAACAAGCACACATGAGCACATGCACAACACAGGAAGGTGCACACACACTCATTTTACAGTTTCATAAATAAAAGTAAACACAATACATAGTTCCTAATATCCTAGGACAATAAAAAGAAAGTAGGTATGAGACAAGTCTTACTGAAATCAAAACTAAACTTTGGGAGGGTGGCAAAGCAAGATGGCAGAACAGAAAGTTCCACTGATTGCACCCTATCTCCTGAAGGACATCAAGTTAACATCTACATGGAAAAATAAACAAAAACAAAAACTAAACACATTCATAAGAACTAAAAATCAGGTAAGCACTCATAGTACCTGCTTTTAACTTCATAGTGCCGCAAGAGTCACTCAAGAGACAGAAAAAGTAGTCCTGAATCACCAGTGCTACCCTTCCCTCACCCCTAGCTGCAGCATCAGGCAGAGAGCCTCTCTGGGCACACAGGGAGGAGAACATTATAACTGCGAGGCATTGAACTCAGAGATATTCTGTTAAAGCAGAAAGGAAAATGGAACCAAACTCAAAGGACACCTGCCTGATGAGGAAGCATCTAAACCAGCCCTAACCAGAGCGGAGTCACCGATGCTAGCGTTCCAAACCTGCAAACCTTGCCACCAAGGGATACGGCACTCTGTGTCTCCAAGTAAATGTGCAAGCCGTTCTAGGCCATAAGGACTGCAACTCTTAGGCAAGTCCTAATGCTGAACTATGCCGGAGACAGTTGACTGGGGTTAGGATGGGCACGCAACATATTGAGGTACAAGTTGGGGCAGCTAAGGGAGGGCATCACTCCTACTCTAAACTCCTCTAACCCCAGCCTCCAAAAGAGGCTCTTTCCTTCTGCTTGAGGAGAGGAGAAGAAAGAATGGAGAAGACTTTGTCTTGCATGTAGGATACCAGCTCAGCTATGGCAGGATAGGGAAATGATCAAAGGCTTGAGGCCCCTGTTCCAGGACTTAACTTCTAGATGACATTTCCAGACACACCCGGGGCCAGAAGGCAACCTGCTGCCTTGAAGGAAAGAACACAGTCCTGGCAGCATTCACTTGAAGACAGCACTCACTTGGAAGCGTTCACTTGAAGCATTTACTTGGACCAGGAGGGAACCTGGTGCCTTGAAAGAAAAAAAAAAAAAACCACTCTGGGCAGCATTCATTTGAAGACAGACTGCACTGGCTTCAAGTCTGACCCACCACAGTTAGATGTTGGCCACAGAAGTGCTCATGTCACTCCACTACCAGCTTTAGGCAGCTCAGAACAGAGGGAGGCTCTATGTTTGGGAGAATGTAGGGAAGAGAACAAGAGTTACTGCCTAGTAGTACAGAGAATTCTCCCAGATCTTGTCCAAGAACAGCAAAGTGGTGTCTCTACAAGTCTGCAAGAACTACAGCATTACTCAAATATCCATAAAGCCTTCCTAAGAAGGATAGCTACAAATAAGCCCAGACAGTAAAGACTATAATAAATACCTACTTCTTCAATGTGCAGATACCAAAGAACATCTACTAGAATCAACACCATCCAGGAAACATGACCTCAGAAAATGAACTAAATAAGGTGCCAGGAACTAATCCTGGAGAAACAGAGATGTGTATCTTTCAGACAGAGAATTTTTTTTTTTTTTTTTTTAAAGTTGTGTTGAGGAAACTCAAAGAAACTCAAGATAACACAGAGGAGGAATACAGAATTCCGTCAGATAAATTTAATACAGAGAATGAAGTAATTAAAAAGAATCAAGCAGAAATTCCGGAGCTGAATATTTCAATTGACAAACTGAAGAATGTATCAAGCAGAAGAAAGAATCTGTGAGCTTGAGGACAGCCTGTTCGAAAATACGTGGTCAAAAGAGACAAAAGAACAAAGAATAAAAAACAACGAAGCACATCTATAGGATCCAGAAAATAGCCTCAAAGGGCAAATCTAACAGTTATTGGCTTTAAAGAGGAGATAAAGAAAGAGATAGGGGTAGTTTATTCAAAATTTATTCAAAGGGTTAAAAACAGATTGTGGAGGAGGATGGTGGATAGGATGCAGGGCTAATGTGCAGCTCCCACTTGAATTGACAGAGCAGTGTGTCGAAACTCACAGTGAACTTTTGCTCCAGGGATCACCACAGGAACCTAACAGGAAAACTGAAGGAATTCACAGATCCTTTGAAAGAGGTGGCATGACACTGCAAATTGAACAGTGCAGGCAAAAAACTGTGAGTTCCCAAAGTGTGAGAAGGGTAAAACCTGCCTCCAAACACACATCCCCACTGGGGAATGTGAAAATCCAGATCACAAGAGAAGGATTTAAACTTACTTAGAGATGAAATGGATTTAGGGAGCCATGTAAAATATAAAAGTAGAAGCAGTAGTAGAAAGAGCCTTGTGGGCACTCCCAGTCTCCAGCTTGATCCCAGGGAAGCCAACCCTGACTATACGTCACAGGGGCCCTTGGGGAACGCTGACAGCAGAATTCGGGAGGGGTCACAGGGTGAAAGATGATTCCAACTGGATTTTGTACTAATTTCGACTAGGCACAAACTTTCTTGAGCAGAGTCGAGGGGGTGAATGGCAACTGCTATAGGAATGCTGCCAGCATTGTGGGCAAATGAGGAGGGACAAGGCCTGAAAGCCATGCTTTCTCTCTCAGTGGGGAAGCTTTTGACCAGTGGCAAGGTCTGAGTTCTGTGTGCAGGCTGCCTCCATCTAAACTTGACACAGTTAATGGAGCACTGCAGGAGTGAGACTTAAGTCTGAACAGCAGGACTTAAGTTCTATGCCAACTGCATAGGAGCTGGGTGAGGACTCTCACTCCTAGCTATCCCTCACTTCCCTGGTGAACTCTACGGCACAGCAGAGGCAGCCATAATTCCCTCTGGAACATATAACCCCATTGGCTTGAGAACCACCCCTCCACCCTCAACAGTGGCTGTGGCAAGCCTCATCCAAGGAAAGTCTGAGCTCAGATCTGCCTAACCCTGCCCCCATCTGATGGTATTTCTCTGCCCACCCTTGTAGCTGAACACAAAACACATAAACTCTTGGGAGCTTTATGGCTCTGTCCATTGCCTGAGAAACCAGAATACTTACCCTGGCCAACTTAGGGCAAGTTTATATGCCCCTACTACTACTGTAGCTGGTGCTCTCTTGAAAGCACCACCTCTTGGTTGGAGGATAACCAACTCAGGCTATTACAGGAACTCATTGCAGAAAAACCCTGTCCCAGGAAGAAGAAAATAGCAGCTAATATCACTGCCTGCAATATCCTGGCTAACCAGAGGTCCTGAATCTGTACCCTTGACAACTTCATTGCTGACATAACCAGCATTCAAGAAAGTCAGTACCCTAAACATATCTATAACCAAGGATTCTCACAGAATCTATTAACTCCCCTGCCACCTCCACCACAGCAGGTGCTGGTATAACCTGAAGACTGATCACATCACACACATCACAGGACCCTTTTCAGACATTCCCCAGCACCAGCCCAGAGCCTGGTAGCCCTGTTGGGTGGCTAGACCCAGAGGAGTAATAACAATAACTACAGTCTGGCTCTCAGGAAGCCCCATCCCTAGAAGAAGGGGGAGGGCATCACATGAAGAAATCATCTGATGGGACAAAAAAATCTGAAAAGCAAGATATAAGTTCCAGATCTTTACACTGAAATAGTGTACCCAAATGGGAAGAAACCAGAAAGATGATTCTGGCAATATGACAGAGCAGGTTCCATAACACCCCCAAAAGATAATACTAGCTACCCAAGAATGGATTCAAACCAAGGAGAAATCCCTGAATTGCCAGATAAAGAATTCAGAAAGTTGATTATTAAATTACTCAAGGAGATACCAGAGAAAGTTAAAAATCAACTTAAAGAAATATAAAAAAAAAAAAAAAGGATATGGATGAACAATTTTCTAGAGAAATAGATACTTTAAAGAAAAAATAATCACAAATTCTGGAAATGAAAGACACACTTAGAGAAATACAAAATGCAATGGGCCTGTAAAACAAAATAATCTCACAGGACCTATAAAACAGTAATACATGAAAAAGAAAAAAAAGCAAGATATACAGGCAACGACTCACATAGAATAGAACTGTACGTTGAATGTAAATGGCCTAAATGCTCCACTTGAAAGATACAGAATGGCAGAATGAATAAAAATCCACCAATAAAGTATCTACTGTCTTCGAGAGACTCATCTAACACATAAGAACCCACATGAACTTAAGATAAAGGGGTGGAAAAAGATATTCCAAATAGAAACCAAAAGGTAGCAGGAGTAGCTATACTTGTATCAGACCAAGCAGACTTAAAAGCAACAACAGTAAAAAAAGACAAAGAGGAACACTATATAACTTTAAAAGTCTAACTCAGCAGGAAATATCACAATCCTAAATATATATGCACCTAACACTGAAACTTCCAAATTTATAAAACAATTACTATTAAACTTAAGAAAAGAGATAGACAGCAACACAATAGTAGTGGGGTACTTCAATACTCCATTGAAAGAACCAGAAAAGTCATCAAGAAAGTCAACAAAGAAACAATGGGCTTAAACTACATCCTAGAACAAATGGACTTAACTGATATTTACAGAGCATTCTGCCAAGCAACTGCAGAATATACTTTTTTTCATCAAAAATATACTTTTTTTTTTCAAACTGCAGAATATTCTGCACAATAGACCATATGGTAGGTCACAAAACAAGTCTCAAAAAATTTAAGAAAATTGAAATTATATCAGATATCCTCTCAAACCACAGTAGAATAAAACTGGAAATTAATTCCAGAAGGAACCCTCAAACTATACAAACACATGCAAATTAAATAATCTGCTCTTGAATAATCTTTGGATCAACAATAAAATCAAGATGGAAAATTCAAAAATTTCTTGAAATGAACAATAATAGTGACATCACTTATCAAAACCTCTGAGATACAGCAAAAGCAATGTTAAGAGGAAAGATTATAGCCTAAATGCCTTCATGAAAAAATCTGAAAGCGCACCAATTAGACAATCAAAGTTCACAACTCAAGAAACTAGAGAAACAAGAACAAACCAAACTCAAATCCAGCAGAAGAAAAGAAATAATGAAGATCAGAGCAGAACTAAATTAAACAGAAACAAAATACAAAAGATAAATGAAGGAAAAGCTGGTTCTTTGAAAAGATAAACAAAATTCATAGACCATTAATGAAATTACCAAGAAAAGAGGCTAGAAGATCCAAATAAGCTCAGTTAGAAACAAAATGGGAGGTGTTACCACTGATATCGCAGACATACGAAAGATCATTCAAGGCTACTATGAGCACATTTATGCACACAAACTAGAAAATCTAGAGAAGAATAAATTTCTGGAAATATATAACCGTCTTACATTAAATCAGAAAGTAACAGAAACTCTGAATAGATCAACGAGTAGTGAGATTGAAAGAGTATTAAAAAAAAAAAAAGGCAACAAACAAAAAAAGTCCAGGACCAGATAGATTCACACCTGAATTCTATCAGACATTCAAAAAAGAATGGGTACCAAACTTCTTGAAACTCTTCCAAAAGATGGAGAAAGAGAGAATCTTCCCTAAATGATTCTATGAAGCCAGTATCACCCTATGAAACCAGTATCACCCTAATACCAAAACCAGGAAAGGACATAACAACAAAGAGAAACTACTGACCAATATTCCTGAAGAATATCAATGCAAAAATCCTCAACAAAATATTAGTTAACCAAATCCAATAAGATATCAGAAAGGTGTAATCAAGTGGGTTTCATAGCAAGGATGCAGGGATGGTTTAACATATGCAAGTGAGGCCGGGCGTGGTGGCTCATGCCTGTAATCCCAGCACTTTGGGAGGCCAAGGAGGGTGGGTCACGAGGTCAGGAGATCGAGACCATCCTGGCTAACACAGTGAAACCCCACCTCTACTAAAAATACAAAAATTAGCCAGGCGTGGTGGTGGGCGCCTATAGTCCCAGCTACTCAGGAGGCTGAGGCAGGAGAATGGCATGAACCCAGGAGGCGGAGCTTGCAGTGAGCCCAGATTGTGCCACTGCACTCCAGCCTGGGTGACAGAGTGAGACTCCATCTCAAAAAAATTATAATAATAAATAAATAAAACATATGCAAGTGAATAAGTTTGACACATCACATAAATAGAATTAAAAGCAAAACTCATGTGATCATCTCAATAGATGCACAAAAAACATCCGACAAAATCCAGGATCCCTTTATTATTAAAACCCTCAGCAAAATTGGAACAGAAGGCACATATGTCAAAGTAATAAAAACCACCTATGACAAACCCACAGCCAATATTATACTGAATGCGGAAAACTTAAAATCATTCCCCCTGAGAACTGGAACAAGGGAAGGGTGCCCACTTGCACCACTTCTATTTAACATATTACTAGAAGTTCTAGCCAGAGCAATCAGACAAGAGAAAGAAATAAAGTGCATCCAAATCAGTAAAGAGGAAGTCAGATTGTCACTGTTGCTGATTATATGATTGTATACCTAGAAAACCCTAAAGACTCATCCAAAAAGATCTGATAAAGGACTTCACTAAAGCCTCAGGATACAAAATTAATGTACACATATAAGTATCATTGCTGTACACCAACAGCAACCAGAATGAAATGTAGAACACAATACCTTTTACAACAGATGTGAAAAAATAAAACTTAGGAATATACCTAACCAAGGAGGTGAAAGATCTCTACAAGGAAAACTCAAAAACACTGTTGAAAGAAATTATCAACAACTTGAACAAATGGAAACATTTCCCACGGTCATGGAAGGGTAGAATCAAAATTGTGAAAATGACCACCATACTGACAAAAGCAATCTACAGATTCAATGTAATTCCCATCGAAATATCATCATCATTCTTCACAGAACTACAAAAAACAATCCTAAAGTTCCTATGGAACAAAAAATGTTCCCATACAGCCACAGTAAGAATAAGCAAAAGGAACTAACCTGGAGGTATTGCATTACCCAATTTCGAGCTATAGTATGAGGCTATAGTTACCAAAAAAGTATCATACTGGCATAAAAATGGGCAGGTAGATCAGTGGAACACAAAAGAGAAACAAGGAATAAAACCAAATACTTACAGCCAACTGATCTTTCACAAAGCAAACAAAAACCTAAAGTGGGGAAAGGACAACCTATTCAACAAATGGTCCTGGGATAATTGGCAAGTCACATGCAGAAGAAAAAAACTGGATTCTGATTTTTCAACTTGTATTAAATTGGTGCCTAATTTTACAACAAACCTAATACAAAAATCAACTTGAGATGGATCAAAGATTTAAATCTAAGACCTGAAACCATAAAAATTCTAGAAGAAAATATCAAAAAAACTCTTTTAGACATTGGCTTAGGCAAAGAGTTCATGACCCAAAAGCAAATGGGACAAAAACAAAAATAAATAGATGGGACTTAATTAAACTAAAAAGCTTCTGCACAGCAAAAGAAATAATCAGCAGTGTAAATAGAAAATCCACAGAGTGGTAGAAAATATGTACAAACTATGCATCTGACAAAGCACTAATATCCAGAATCTATGAGGCACTCAAACAAATCAGCAAGAAAAATCAAATAATCCCATCAAAAAGTGGACAAATAGACAACTCCCAAAAGAAGATATAAAAATAGCCAATAAACATACGAAAAAATGCTCAACAACACTAATGATCAGGGAATGTGAATCAAAACCACAATGTGATACTACCTTACTCCTGGAAAAATGGCCTTAATTAAAAAATTGAAACCTAATAGATGTAGCATGATGTGGTGAAAAGGGAACACTTTTACACTGTTGGCAGAAATATAAACTAGTACAACCAGAATGGAAAACAGTATGGAGATACATTATAGAACTAAAAGTAGAACTACCATTTGATACAGCATTCCCAGTATGGTATCTACCCAGAGGGCAATAAGTCATTATGTGAAAAAGACACTTGCACACACATGCTTATAGCAGCACAATTCACAGTTGCAAAAATATGAAGCCCATCAACCAAAGAGTGGATAAAGAAAATACTTTATATATATAGACATATATATATATAAAACATATCAGTATTCCACAGTGTGTGTGTATATATATATATAGCTCAGCTATAAAAAGTAATGAAATAATGGCATTTACAATAACCTGGGTTGAATTAGAGAACATTTTTCTAAGTGAAGTAACTGAGTAATAGAAAACCAAGTATTATATATTCTCAGTTATAAGTAGGAGCTAAGCTATGAGAACACAAAGACGTAAGAATGATATAATGGACTTTAGGGACTTGGGGGAAGGATTGGAAGAGGGATGACAAATAAATGACTACACATTGTGTACAATGTACACTACTCAGGTTATGAGTTCACCAAAGTCTCAGAAATCACCACTAAAGAACATACCTATGTAACAAGAAGCCACCTGTTATCCAAAAACTATTTAAGTAAAATTAAGAAAAACACCAAAAGGTTAATAACAGAGAACTTCCCAAAGCCTAGAGAAAGATATCAGTATCCAAGGACAAGAAGATTGTAGAACACCAAGCAGATTTAACCCAAAGAAGACTACTTCAAGATATTTAATAATCAACTACCCAAAAGTCAAGAATAAATAAAGATTCTTAAAAACAGCAAGAAAAAAGAAACAAACAACAAACAATAGAGCTCCAATATGTCAGGCCACAGGCTTTTCAGTGGAAAGCTTACAGGACAGAATAGTAGCAGGACATATTTAAAGTGCTGAAAGAAAAAAACAAATAAAAAAATTTTTACCCTAGAATAGTATATCCAGTAAAAATATCCTTCAAATATAAAGGATAAATAAACATTTTCCCAGAGAAACAAAAGCAGAGGGATTTCATAAATTATAGACCTGTCCTACAATAAATGCTAATGAGAGTACATCAATCATAAAGAAAAGAACATCAATAAATATTAATAAATAATCACTGGAAGGTATAAAACGCACTGGAAATAGTAAGTACACAGAAAAACAAAGAATATTAAAAGATGGTAACTGTGGTGTGTAAACTACTCATCCTAAGCAGAAAGACTAAACAATGAACCAATAAGAACATAATCAGTACAACAAGCCATAAATAGAAATGACAATAATTTAAAAAGTGGGAGGACAAAGTTAAGGCATAAGGTTTTTACTAAGTTTTCTTTTTGATTTTTTATGCAAATAGTGTTAAGTTGTTATCAGGTTAAAATAATGAGTATAAGACAGTATTTGCAAACCTTATGGTAACTTCAAACCACAAATCATACAATAGATACACAAAAAGTAAAAGCAAGAAACTAAATTATGTCACCAGAGAAAGTCATCTTCACTAGAAGAAGACAGCAAGGAAATAAGGAATAGAAGGTCAGAAAACAAATAATAAAATAACAGGAATAAGTCCTCATTTATCAAAAATAACATTGAATGTAAATGGATTAAACTCTCCAATCAAAAGACATAGATTTGCTGAATGGATGAAAAAACAAGACCCATTGATCTGTCGCCTGCAAGAAACACACTTCACCTATGAAGACACACATAGGGTGAAAATGATAGAATGTAAAAATATTCTATGACAATGAAAACAAAAAAAGTGGAAGTCACTATACTCATATCAGACCACATAGACTTCGAGACAAAAACTTCAAGAAGAAACACAGAAGATCACTATATAATGATAAAGGGATCAATTCAGCAAGAGGATATAAAAATTTAAAATATATATGTACCCAACCATGTTGTACCAAGATATATAAAGGAAATATTATTTGAGTGAAACATAGTGATATGCTCCAATGCAATAATAACTGGAGGCTTCAATGCCCCACTTTCAGCATTGGACAGATCTTCTAGACAGAAAATCAGTGAACATCAGACTTAATCTGCACCATAGACCAAATGGATCTAATAGATATTTACATAACATTTTATCCAAAGTCTGCAGAGTATACATTCTTTTTATCAACACACAGATTATTCTCAAGGATAGATCACAGGTTAGGTCACAAAACAAGTTGTAAAACATTTGAAAACAATGAAATAATAGCAAGCATCTTCTCTGACCACAATGGAATAAAACAAGAAATTAATAATAAGAGGAATTTTAGAAAATACAAATACATGGAAATTAAACAATACACTCCTTAATGACCAGTGGGTCAATGAGTAAATTAAGAAGCAATTTGACAATTCATTGACACAAATCAGAATGGAAATGCAGTATTCCAAAACCTACGGGATACAGCAAAAGTAGGGTTAAGAGGGAAGTTTATAGCTACAAGTGCCTACATAAAAAGAGAAAGAACTTCAAATGAACAACCTAACAATACTTCTTAAAGAACTAGATAAGCAAGAGCAAATCAAATCAAAATTAGTAGAAGAAAAGAAATAATAATGATCAGAGCAGAAATAAATACAATTGATAATGAAGATAACAATAAAAAGCAAAAGATCAATGAAACAAAAATTTGGATTTTTGAGAAGTTAAACAAAATTGAAAAACCTTTAGCCAGACCAACTAAAAAGAGAGAAGATCCAGATAAATAAAATCAGAAATAAAAAAGGAGCTATTACAACTGATACTGCAGAAATGCAAAGAATCATTAGTACTTACTGTGAGCAACCATGTCAATAAATTAGGAAACATAGAAAAAATAGACAAATTACTAGACACATACAATCTACCAAGATTGAAGGAGGAAGAAATCCAAAACATGAACAGACCAATAACAAGTAATGAGATTGAAGCTGTAATAAAAATTATCCCAGGGGCCAGGCATGGTGGCTCACACCTGTAATACCAGCACTTTGGGAGACCAAAGTGGGCAGATCATGAGGTCAAGAGATAGAGACCATCCAGGCCAATATGGTGAAACCCTGTCTCTACTACAAATACAAAAATTATCTGGGTGTGGTAGTGCATGCCTGTAATACCAGCTACTGGGGAGGCCGAAGCAGGAGAATCGCTTGAACCTGGGAGGCAGAAGTTGCAGTGAGCCGACGTCGCACCACTGCACTCCAGCCTGGGTGACAGAACAAGACTCTGTCTCAAAAAAAAAAAAAAAAAAAAAAATTCTCCCAGAAAAAAAATCTCATAGCTTTACTGCTGAATTCTGCCAACCATTTAAAGAATTAATACCAATCCTACTTCAACTATTCCACAAAATAGAGGAGGAAGGAATACTTCAAAACTCATTCTATGAAGCCAGTATTGCCCTGATACCAAAACCAGACAAACACATTTTAAAAAGAAGAAGAAAAAAGAAGACTACAGGCCAATATCTTTGATAAATATTTTTGCAAAAGTCCTCAACAAAATACTAGCAAACTCAATTCAACAATACATTACAAAGATCATTTATCATGACCAAGTGGGATTTGTTCCTGTGATGCAAGATGCTTCAACATATGCAAATCAATGAAGGTGATACATCATGTCAAACAAAGGAAAGCTACAAATCATATGATCATTTCAATTAATGCTGGAAAATCATTTGATAAAACTTAACATTCCTTTGTAATAAAAGCTTTCAAAAAACTGGGGATAGAAGGAACTTACCTCAACATAATAAAAGTCATATATGACAAACCCACATCTAATATCATACTGTACAGGAAAAAAGTGAAAGCCTTTCCTTTAAGATCTGGACCATGAAAAGGATGCTTACTGTCACCACTCATATTTAACACAGTACTGGAAGTACTAACTAGAGCAGGAAACAAGAGAAATATACCAAAGACATCCATACTGGAAAGAGAGAAGTCAAATTATCCTTGTTTGCTGATGATATAATCTTATATTTGGAAAACCTAAAGACTCCACAAGAAAACTATTAGAACTGATAAATAAATTTGGTAAAGTTGTAGGATACAAAATCAACATACAAAGATCAGTAGTATTTATATATGCCAACAGTGAACAATGTTAAAAGAAAAAATTAAAAAGCAGTCCCATTTACAACAGCCACCCATGAAATTAAATGCCCAGGCACAAACTTAACCAAAGAAATGAAAAATCTGTATAATGAAAGTTATAAAACACTGATAGAAGAAATTTAGGAAGACACAATAAAATGGAAAAAAAAATTCCATGTTCATGGATTGAAAGAATCAATCTTGTTAAAATGTCCATTCTACTCAAAGCAATCTACAGATTCAATGTAATCCCTCTCAAAATGCCAGTGACAGTATTCAAAGAAATAGAAAAAAAACTATTCTAAAATTTATACGGGACCACAAATGACCTAGAATAACCAATGCTATCCTAAGAAAAAGGACAAAACTGGAGGAATTATATTACCTGACTTCAAATTACACTACAAAGTGACAATAAACAAAATAGCATGATACATACATCCACTGATACATACATCAGTGGAACAGAGTAGAGAACCCAGCAACAGATCCACACACCTATAGTTAACTTATTTTTCACAAAGGTGCCAAGACCATACATTGGGGAGAAAACAATCCGTTCAATAAACGGTGCTGGGAAAACTGGATATCCATATGCAAAAGGATGAAAATAGATTCTGATCTCTTACCTTATACAAAAATAAAATCAAAATGAATTAAAGACTTAAATTTAAGTCCTCTAATAATGAAACTACTATAAAAATTGAGGAAAATGTTCAGGACATTAGTCTGGTGCCAAAATTTCTTGAGCAATACCTCAGAAGCACACACAACTAAACCAAAAATGGGCAAATGAGATCACATCAGGTTAAGAAGCTTCTGCACAGCAAAGTATACAATTAACAAAATGGCAAGACAACCTACAGAATGGGAGAAAGTATTTGCGAACTACCATCAGACAAGGGCTTCATAAAAAGACTAAGGATTTCAAACAACTCCACAGGAAAAAAATCTAACAATTTGATCAAAAGATGGGTAAAATATTTGAATAGACATTTCTCAAAAGAATACATACTAATGGCAACCAGGCACATGAAAAGCTGCCCAACATCATTTATTATCAGAGAAATGCACTCCAGTCTGGGTGACAGAGTAAGACTCCATCTCCAAAACAAACAAACAAACAAAACCCACAAAATTATGGCAATTGTAACATTTAATAAGCAAGGATGATGAGAATAGTATTTGGGGTGGTTTAATTTAGAAAGTAGGCTGGATAATAGCCAATAAATTTCCTGCCCTTTTTTTTTTTTTTTTTTTTTTAAGAGACCAGGTCATGCTGTCACCCAGGCTGGAATGCGGTGTCACAATCCAGTTAAAGTGACTTATATCCAAAAGACAGGCAATAACAAATGCTGGGTATCACACCAAGGAAATTTTGGGCAGAGGCTATGAGGTTTTCTAGGTATACAATCTTATTGTCTGCAAACAGAGATAGTTGGACATCCTCTCTTTCTATTTGGATACCTTTTACTTCTTTCTTTTGCCCAATTGCTCTAAGCAGGACTTCCAGTAGTATGTTCAATAGGATTGATGAGAGAGGGATTGTTTTTCTTGCTTTGGTTCTCAAAGGGTATGCTTGCAGTTATTGTCCATTCAGTATGTTGGCAGTGGGTTTTTTCAAAGATGGCTCTTTTTATTTTAAGGTACGTTCCTTCAATACCTAGTTTGTTGAGGATTTTTAACATGAAGCGATGTTTAGTTTTATTGAAAGTCATTTCTGTATCTACTGAGATAAACATGTGGTTTGTGTTTATATGGTAACATTTATTGATATGTGTATGTTGAACCAACCTTGCATCCCAGGGATAAAGCCTACTTGGTTATGGTGGATACGCTTTCAGATGTGCTACTGGATTCAGTTTGTTAGTAATTTGTTGAGTATTTTTTGCTGGCAAAGACTTCATAACAAAGACATCAAAAGCAATTGGAAGAGAAACAGAAATTGACGAATGAGATCCAATTAAATAAAAGAGCTTATGTGCAGTAAAATAAATTATCAACAAAGTAAACCAAAAAACTCCAGAATGGGAGAAAATATTGCAATTTATGCATCTGACAAAGGTCTAATATCCAGAATTTATAAGGAACTTAAATCTATTTACAAGCAAAAATCAACAGCACCATTAAAAAGTAGGCAAAGAACATGAACATATTTTTTTCAAATGAAGACATAGATATGTCCAATAAGCATATTTAAAAATGCTTGACATTATCAATCATTAGAGCAATGCAAATCAAACCCACAATGAGATACTATCTCACATCTGTCAGAGTTGCTATTATTAAAATGTATATTTATTATTATATTATTAAAAATATAATATATTAAAAGTATAATATTTATTATTAATAAATTAAATAAATAACAGATGTTGGAATGATTTTGAAAAAAAGGAAATGTTTATACACTGCTGGTGGGAATATAAAGTAGTTCAGCCATTGTGGAAAGCAGTTTGATGATTACTTAAAGAACCTAAAACAGGATTACCATTTGACCCAGGAATCCCATTATTAGGTACATACCCAAAGGAAAATAGATAATTGTACCAAAAGAACATATGCACTCATATGTCCAGTGCTGTGCAATTTACTATTGCAAAAACATGGAACCAACCTAGGCATTCATCAATGATTGAATGCATAAAATGTGGTACGTATACATCATGGAATACCAGGAAGCCATAAAAACCAATAATATTATGTACTTTACAGAAACAGGGATAGAGCTGGAGGCCAATTTTTTTTTTTTTTTTTTTTTTTTTTTGAGACAGAGTCTTGCTCTGTCGCCCAGGCTAGAGGTCAGTGGTGCGATCTCGACTCACTGCAACCTCCGCCTCCCAGGTTCAAGCGATTTTCCTGTCTGAGCGTCCTGACTAGTTGGGATTATAGGCACGTGCCACTGCTCCCAGCTAATTTTTGTATTTTTAGTAGTCAGGGCGTTTCACTATGTTGGTCAGGCTGGTCTCAAACTCCTGACCTCGTGATCTGCCTGCATCAGCCTCCCAAAGTGCAGGGATTACAGGCGTGAGCCACTACACCCGGCCAAGGCCATTATCTTAACCAAACTAACACAGGAACAGAAAACCAAATACTGCATGTTCTCACTTATAAGTGCTGAACAATGGGAACACATAAATACTGGAAAGGGAACAACAGACACTAGGGTCTATTTGAGGTGGAGGATGGGAGGAAGGTGAAGATAAAAAATTACCCATCAGATCTGGGTGCAGTGGCTCTTGCCTGTAATCTTAGCACTTTGGGAGGCCGAGGTGGGTGGGTCACCTGAGGTCAGGAGTTTGAGATGAGCCTGGCCAATATGGCAAAACCCTATCTCTACTAAAAACACAAAAATTAGCTGGGCATGGTGGTGGGTACCTATAATCCTAGCTACTTGTGAGGCTGAGGCAGGAGAATAACTTGAACTCGGGAGGCCGAGGTTGCAGTGTGTCGGGATCGCATCACTTAACTCCAGCCTGGGTGAAAGAGTGAAATTCCATCTTGAAAAAAATTACCCATTGAGTACTATGTTTATTACCTGGGAGTCAAAGTAATCTGTACACCAAACCCCCCAACATACAATTTACCTATATAACAAATCTGCACATGTACCCTTAAACATAAAATAAAAATTTTAAAAAAAATTTAATAGAAAATTTTAATAGGAAGGTAACAGAGTTTGAAAGGATTTTTTTTTTTTTTTAATATTAGTAGAGAGTCATCATCAGTATCCCTAATGAATATTTAAAAAACAAGTTATCCAGGAAAAGACGTCTTTCATGTTTCTCATATGTATTTCATCTTCTTTGTTTCTTGTCGTCCTCGCTCTTTGCAGATAAATTTTAGGGAAATCAGATGAGGAGAACTGAAGAACTTAAGGAATTGGCTGTGGAAAACTGGAAAGCCCAGGACAGCAAAGGATGAACAAAACCAAGGCAGTTGAAAAATATAGTTTAGCAGCCCTAAACACCTTTAGTATAACTATTGGAGATGTATTGTCAACAAGAGAACACTGGGGATATTTGGCAAAATAGGAAAGTAAAGAACACTCCTCACCTTTCATGTGTCTTCTTTTATATTTCCAGTCCTCCCCATTCCCTCCGTCAACACCCTACCCCTTCAAAAAAAGAAAAATCCAGAATCCTCTATAGGCTAATTTTGCATCAATTTTATAAGGAGACCAAATACTCGTCGTCTGTTTAATCATCATTTTAAAAATATAATTTAATAGGAGGGTCAGATTAGTTTTTGATGTTTTACTTATTCTCAGAAGAATAAGATGTAGTTGGAATGATAGAAAATGAAACATTTAGTAGCAGTAGGAGTTAAATTAGAAGAAAAAATTATATTGGAAATATAAGAAGGATAATAAAGTAATCTTTTAAATAAATAAAGTATAAAATGTATACAATGTGTTAAAAAAAAACCAGAGGATTTACCCATTTATGCCAGAGGTTGCAATTTTTTGTGTGTGAAAAATCAGACCTTGGCAATGACCTTGAGTAGTAGGATATAAGTAACTCCCACAACCACAGCATTCCAATAATGGAACACTACGCATAAATGGCTAATAGGTTAGTGTAGTGACAATCACTGAGTGATCTAATTTAAGATAAATAATTTGCATGTATTTTTGCATGACAAGAATGTTAGAGATTTTTAAAAAATACATAGTGTTTGCATTCAAAAATTGCAAAATGATAAAATAATTTATCTATGGTGTTTAGTGCATGGTTAGATGTTAAGCACAGTTACAAATTGGGTTCCCAAAAAGCAACTCTGAGACCCATGCCCATGCAGGAAGTTTACTGGAAAACTACTCTTGGTAACCCCACCTGTGAAAAGTTGAGGAAGCTAAAAGAAGTAAAAAACAGTTAGGGTATTAGAGTTCTTCAGAGAAACAGAACCAGAACCAATAGGAGATGATGGATGGATAGATGGATGGATGGATGGATGGATGGATGGATGGATGGATGGATAATAGATAGACAGACAGATAGATAGATAGATAGATAGATAGATAGATAGATAGACAGATGGATAGATAGATAGACAGATAGAGATTTATTATAATTTTATGTAGACTGACAAGTCCTGAGATCTATAGCTGGCAAGCTGGAGACCCAGGAGAATTGATAGTATAATTCCAGTCTAAATCTAGCAGGCTGGAGACCCTGAAAGCACCATAATTTCAGTTCTAGTTCAAAGACAGAAAACAAAACAAAGCAAAACAAAAGCAATGTCTCAGCTAAAGGCAATTGGGCAGGAAAAATTCCTTCTTACTTTAGGGAAAGCTAGCCAGGCTCTCAGTTTATTGTAAGGATCTTACCCACAATAGGGAGGGTAATCTGCTTTAGTCAGTCTACCAATTTAAATGTCAATCTCATTCAAAAATATTCTCATAGAAACACTCAGAATAAAGGTTGACAAAGTATGTGTGCACAATATATGGGCCAAGTGACATATACAATTAAACATTACAATTGGGCAGCATCACAGTCAAAGGTCCCAGACTCTGAGACAGAAATCTCTGGATTTGGAATAGCCCTGCAAAGTTGCTCCAGATGAAGTAAAAGAGTGCTTATACTCCCTGCATGCATGCCACTGGATGAGGCAAGGAGGTTCCTTCAACCAAAGCAAAAGGGGTAAGAAGTGAGTGGACTCTGTTTAGCCAAGGACATCCTCTGGGAGAGGGAAATTAGTTGCATGCTATTGGCTGTCAGTGCTCCCAGTTGCTGGGAGAAGGAGTGCTTTAATACTGAGGGTTGTAGAGACTTGGCTTATGTACCAGAGTCTACACGATGCTCTCTATTACATCCTAGATATTCGAAGAGAAGAGTCTTATAATTTAGCTCTTGAGATTTTCAGAAACTAGAATAGAAAAATCCCATAGAAAGAAAGATTTGTAATCTATAAAATGTCACATTCTTGTGCTCTTACAGACTACCTGGTATACCATATGAATATATTATTTACTAAATAAATTAAACAGTGATATAAAATCAGCAAATATCAATGTTATAAACTCCAGTATATACAGAATTTCTTAATGTTTGTTGATTACTCAATTAATAAATACTTAATTAATGGATATTTCATAGTATTATTGATTCAACACAACTTATTCATGTATTATTTGCCAGATACTGTAAAGTATTCAGTAACTTGGACCTAAATCCATTTAAATGAATATTTAATTTCTCTCTCACTAAAAACTATATATTGTTCATGGTCAAATGAAGTTCTTCAAGGGTAAGATTATTCAAATGAATGCTTTTGATTTTAATTCATGTATGATTAGTCATTTATTTGAATATGTTTTGTCTGTCCTTTCATTGTGATAGGCATGGAGCTAACATCTAATGATTAATAAATATAGTCACTTGCTTCAATGATTTAGTTCAAGAAATTTAAAAGATAAACTAGGAATTGCACCACAATTTAAATAAGATCCAAAATGAAACTGCATATTAAGTATGGAGATATAAGAATCTCTGAATCAATTAATAATGATTGAAGTGCATATATATGAGACAATATTTAAGAACATATAAAATATCCATAAAAGTTTAATCAAAGATTTTATGACATCTGAGGAAAGACACAAAACCAATGCAATAAATAAGTGGGAAACCTGTGAAATTTTTGCATATTTGAAAACGAGTAGTCTGTTTAAAAAATAATTTTATGCCAAAAATTATGACTCTTTTAAATATTAATTTTACCTCTAGTATAAATGTAAGAAGCAAGTATTATTTTTCTCCATTTACAATCTTGAGAAAATTTTAGCCTAGGGAGCTAACCTCTCATAGAGAGTAAATGGCTTGGCTTTAATTTAAACTATAATCTGTAAAAATCTAAAATCCACAGGGCATGACTTTTAAAGGCTTTATGGTATTCACATTTGCTATGCTTTGGGCGTCTGTTCCTTCATGTTGAAACATAATTGCCATTGTAAAAGCATTAACCCGTGGGACCTCTAAAAGGTAATTAGACTGTGAGGACTCTGCCCTAAGGGTTGGGCTAATGCCACCACAGACAGGCAAGATAGGCCCCCTCTTGCCCTCCCTCTCTTTGCCCTTCTTCCGTGTAATGCCTTTTGCCATGTGATCACTCTGCTCTGCAAAAAGGCCCTCAACAGAGGCTGCTGTCATAATGATGGACTTCCAAGTCTTCAGAATTGTAAGCCAATAAATTTCTGTTCATTATCAATTATCCAGTCTGCAGTACTCTATTATAGCAGAACAAAATGAACTAAGACATTACACAATCATGCCATATTTCTGTATTTGATTAAAACTTTGTTGTGAAAATAAGATATTTCAAAATAAGAGGATGGTAAATATTAAAATCATGATATTAAAATGAGAATATTGGAAAGAAGTGAGAGAAAAGAAAACATTTAAAAACTCATGTTACCTAATTAGATTTTAATACTCACTCTTAGTTATTGTACATAAATGTATACTTGGCATCCTAAATCAGTATTTAGCAGAAAAAAGGAAGTGTCTGTACACTAGGAAAGACCACTAATATAACAGAAACAGCTATATAAAGCTGGAATTAAAATAAATTTATTCTAAAATAATAAACACCTGAGTATCTCCTTAAATATCTGTTTATTTTTCGAAGCAGAGATGAAGATTGGCAGAAAGATGTGCATAAAAAGTAAGAGTCGAAGAAGAAAATATACGAACAGAGAGGGAAAAGAAAGAGGGGAGAGAGAGAACGAGAAACAACTACTCTTACCACAAGTTAAGGTATTTAAATACAAATGGATGTAAATTTATTTGAATATCTTTCTAAACACTATTCATTTATATTTAAATAACTCCTTTGCAACCATAGACCTCTGTGATTGTACCTGTGGAACTGAAAACCTCCATCAATTGTTAGTTGCTTTAGAAAATCAGTAATGAACATAACTCATGCAAACTAAGTTTATTAATAATACACTTAACATGCAATAAAGATTAAGAATTTTTATATGCAGTCTTCTGTCTTTATCCCACTTTAAACAATTTCGTTTGACTATTTTTTATTCCATTTGATATATTTTATGGAATAGGAAAGGAGATATTTTGTTTTTTAATTATTATTATTATTTCAACTTTTGGATTCAGGGGATAAATGTACATATTTGTTACACGGGTATACTGTGTGAAGCTGAGGTTTGGGTTACCTCACCAAAATAGTGAGCATAGTATCCAATATGTAGTTTTCCAGTCCATCCCTCCTTCTCCTGCCATAGTCCCTCACTTCCCAGTAGATCACAGTGTCTATTTTTCCCTTCTATATGTCCATGAGTATGCAGTGCTTAGCTCCTACTTAAAGGTAGAAACACATACTATTTGGTCTTCTATTCCCCTGTTAATTCACTCATGATAATGGTCTCCAGTTATATCAATATTGCTGTAAAAGACATACTTTTCATTGTTTTTTCATGGCTGCATAGTATTCCATGGTATGTTTACACACCTTCTGTTTATCCAATTCAACATTGATAAGCACCTAGATTGATCCACTATCGTGAGTAGTGCTGAGATGAACACATAAGTGCATATGTCTTTTTGATAGAATAATTTCTTTTCCTTTGAGTATATACCCAGTAATGAGATTGCTAGGTGAAATGGCAGTTCAGTTTTAAGTCTTTGAAAAATCTCCAAACTGTTTTCCACAGTTGCTGAATTATTTACATTCCCACCAACGGTTTATAAGCATTCTCTTTATTTTCACAGACTTGACAGTATCTGTTATAATTTGACTTTTTAATAATGGTCATTGTGACTGATAGGAGATGGCATCTCACTGCAGTTTTGATTTGCATTTCTCTAATGATTAGTGATGTTGAGTATTTTTCCATAGTAATTGAGTGCTTGCATGTCCTTTTTTTGAAAAGTATCTGTTATGTAGTTTACCTGAATCAGTAATTTAAAAACTACCAACCAAATAAAAAGTTCTGGACCAGATAGATTAATAGCAAAATTCTTCCACATGTATAAAGAACTGGTATCAATTCTACTAAAACTATTCAAAAAAATAGAAGAGGAGGGGCTCCTCCCTAACTCATTTAATTCAGCCAGTATCTGACTGACACCAAAATCTGGCAAAGATCAACAAAAAAATTCAGGCCAATATTTCTGTTTCGTCTAAGCAAAACTCCTCAACAAAATACCAGTAAACAAAATCCAGAAGCACATCAAAAAGTTCATTCACCACGATCAAGTAGGCTTTGTTGTTGGAATGCAACAGTAGTTCAACATATGCAAATCAATAAATGTGATTCATCAACAAAACAGAATTAAAAGCAAAAACCATCTGATAATCTCAATAGAGACAGAAAAAACTTTTTGATAAAATCCAACATTTCTTCATGATAAAAACCTTCAACAGACTAGGTATCAAACAAACATACCTCAAAATAAGAGAGCCATTTATGACAAACTCACAGCCAACATCACACTGAAGGGCAAAAGCTGGAACCAACCCCTTTAAGAACTGGAACTAAACAAGGATGCCCACTCTCACTCTCCTATTCAACACAGTACTGGAATTCCTAGCCAGAATAATCAGGCAAGAGAAAGAAAGAAAAAACATCCAAATAGGAAAAGAAGTAGTCTAAATATTTCTCCTCACTGATGATATGATTCTGTACCTAGGAAACCTTAAAGTCTCTGCCATAAGGTTTTTAGAACTGATTAATAACTTTAGTAAAGTTTTAGGATACAAAATCAATGTACAAGGGTCAGTAACATTTCTACACATCAATAATGTTCAAGCCGAGAGTCAAATCAAGAACACAATTTCATTTACAATATCCAAAAAAGAAAAAAATACCTAGGAATGCATCTAACCAAGGACATAAAATATCTCTACAAGGACAACCACAGAACACTACTGAAAGAAATCAGATATGACACAAAGAAACGGAAAAACATTCCATGCTCATGAATTAGAAGAATCAATATTGTTAATATAGCCATACTACCCAGAGCAATTTACAGATTCAACACTACTTCTGTCAAATGACCAATTTCATTTTTTCACAGAATTAAACAAAGCTATTTTAAAATTCAAATGGAACTGAAAAGGAATCTGATCAACCAAAGGAATACTAAGCAAAAAGAACCAAGCCAGAGGCATCACATTACCTGACTTCAAATTATTCTATAAGGATACAATAACCTAAACAGCACACTACTAGAGCATAAAGACCAATGGGACAAAATAGAGAATCCAGAAATAAAGCAGCACACCTACAACCACCTGATTTTTGAAAAAGTTGACAAAAACAAGCAATTAGGAAGTTACTTCCTCTTAAATAAATGATGCTATGATAACTTCTGTTATACGCAGAAGAAGAAAACTGGATCCTTACCTTGCACCACATACAGAAATTAACTCAAGATGAATTAAGGGTTTAAATGTAAGACATCAAATTATAAAAATCTTAAAAGAAAACCTAGGAATTACTCTTCTTCACATTAACCTGGCCAAAAACATTTTTAGTTAAGTCCTCAAAGGCAATGCTACAAACACAAACATTGACAAGTGGGAGCTAATTAAACTAAAGAACTTCTGCACAGCAAAAGAAACTATCAACAGAGTAAAGAGACAATCAACAAAATGGGAGAAAATATTCATAAACTATGCATCCAACAAGGGTCTAATATTCAGAACCTATAAGGAATGTAAACAAATAAAGAAGGAAAAACCAAATAACCCCATTTTTTAAAAATGGACAAAGGACATACTATTTTTATAAAGCCTGAATTCTACAATTTTCTGTGGCTGGATGTGTAACATTTTGAGTTAATACTACCACAATTAACATCAATTAAACATTTTTTACAACACATTTTAGCATGCAAATACAACTCAAAATAGTTCCCAAAATTTAGTTTGTTCAAGAATAACCTAGGAGCTTACATAAAATATATGTCCAGGGGACTATTCTCAGAGATTTTGATTCAGTATATTCAGTTTCAGTCTCAGAAATCTACCTGTCAAGTAACTACCTCACATGATTTTGATTTATAAATAAAGATATTTTTAAAGATCTTTACGTCTATGTGGCAAAGCTTATTGACATACTTTCTGTCCCACTTTAAGTTTCTAACATTAAGACTCTGCCACTATTGTTAAGACTCCACCCTATATTTGCCATATATTGTTGCTATATCATTTTATTTAATCTCAGCCAGGCAAACTGAAAGGAGGTATATATATAATACCATTTAATGTATAAAATATACATTAAAATACAATTGTATATATACACAAATATAAATATATATTTACATATATTTATATAATTATATGTAAATATATCAAGTGTATGTTTACATACTTATATTTACATACATATTTACATAAATAATTAAAATACATTAAATTATTTGATATATGTTTATATGTGTGTATATATACGATCATATTTTAATGGTATTTTTATATAAATAAGTATATATAATATATTAGTATATCTATAATTATTATTTATATGTCTATATATGTATACTATTGTATTTTAAAGGTTTGGAATAAAAATCCATTTCTTAAAAATTTCTGTCTACTGTTTCCATGTTTATGTTCATGTGTGCTCAGTGTTAATCTCCCACTTGTAAGTGAGAATATGTAGTATTTGGTTTTCTGTTTCTGTGTGAATTCACTAAGGATTATGGCCTCCAGTTGCATATATGTTGCTGCAATAGACATGATTTCATTCTTTTCCAAGCTGCCTAGTATTCAATGGAATATAGGTATCACATTTTCTTTATTCAATCCAATCCACCACTGAAGGGCACTTAGGTCAATTCCATGTCTTTGTTATTGTGAATAGTGCTGTGATGAACATGCAAGTGTGTGTGTCTTTTTGGTAGAGTAATTTATTTTCTTTGGGGTATATACCCAGTAATGATATTGCTGGGATGAATGGTAGTGCTGTTTCTCTTGGAGAAATGTCCAAATAGCTTTCCACAGAGGCTGAACTAATTTACATTCCCCAAGAGAGGGTATAAGGATTTCCTTTTCTCCACAGCCTCATCAGCATCTGTTATATTTTGGTTTTTTATAGTAGCCACTCTGTCTGGTGTGAGAATAGGTCACTGTATTTACAGTGACTGGTATCAAACTGTAGTTTTTGACTTGCATTTCTCTGAAGATTAGTGATGATGAGCATTTTACCATGATTGTTGGTCATTTGGGTATCTTCTTTGGAGTTCATGTCATTTGCCTACTTTTTAAATGTGGTTGTTTTTTGCTTGTTGATTTGTTTGTTTCATATAGATTCTGGATATTAAACCTTTGTCAGGTGCAGAGTTTGGGATTATTTTCTCCCATTCTTTAGGTTGTCTGTCTACTCTGTTGATACTTTGTTTTGCTGTGCAGAAGCTCTTTAATTTAATTAGGCTATGTTTGTCAATTTTTGTTTTTGCTGTAATTGCTTCTGAAGACTGTCATAATTATTTTACAAGGTCAATGTTCAAAATGCTCTTCCCTAGGTTTACTTTTAGGATTCTTATATTTTTAAATATTGAGGTCTTACCTGTAAATCTTTAATTCATTTGGAGTTAATTTTTTATATGGTGCAAGATTGGGGTCCCATTGCATTCTTCTGAATATAGCTGGCCAGTTATCCTAGCAGTATCTATTACATAGTTTTTTCTTTCCCCATTAATTGTTTTTGTCAGCTTTGTCAAAGATCAAATTGTTGTACATGTGCAGCTTTTCTGGGTTCAATATGCTGTTCCATTGTTCTAGGTGTTTTTGTGTTCTATGTGTTCTGTTTGTTCTTGTTCTAGGGCCACACTGTTTTGGTTACTGTAGCCTTAAAGCATAGTTTGAAGTTGGGTAATATGATGCCTCCAGCTTTGTTAGACTTGCTTTGGCTATTTGGACGTTTTTTGTGTTCCATGTGAATTTTAGAATAATTTTATTTAATTCTGTGAAGAATGATATTTGTAGTTTGGTAACAACAGCATTGAATCTGTAACTTGCCTTGGGCAGTATGGCCATTCTAACAATATCAGTTCTTCCAATCTATGAACATGAAATGTTTTTCCATTTCTTTGTGTCATCTCTGATATATTTCAGCAGTATTTTGTAGTTCTTCTTGTAGAAATCTTTCACCTCCTTCGTTAGCTTTTTGCTCAGGTATTTCATTTATTTTGTGGCTATTATAAATGCGATTATATTATTGGTTTGACTCTCAGCTTGAACATTCTTGGTATATATAAATGCTACTGATTTTTGACATCAATTTTGTATCCTGAAACTTTATTAAAGTCATTTATCAGTTCTAGGAGTCTTTTCACAGAGGCTGTAGGGTTTTCTAGGTATAGAATCATATCAGTGAAGAGAGATAAGTAGACTTCTTTTCCTATTTAAATGCCTTTTATTTCTTGCTCCTGCCTGATTTGTCTGGCTAGATGGTCACGTTGAGAATCCTGCAGAATATTTGGTGCATAATGGAAATGATAAGTAGGTCAGACTTCTTATTGTCCTGCTCAAACTACTTCCTGGGCAGTTAAGGACTTGTCGAGTTAATATAATATGTGTGGCTGTGTCTGATGGAGACTTGTGTTCGAATGCACTTCTGAAGAAAAGACTTTGAATATAGTTCTATGTCTCTGGTTAACAGATCTGAGAAGAGGTAAGGATGCCTGTTCCATGAAGGGGTCCACAAAGGAAGATGCCCAGATGCTTATGGGTCTCTATACTGAGCATGCCCAGCATGGCAGGTTGACATTGAGGCTGAAAAGGCCAAAGGCAGAGATTATCCTGCCCTAAGTGGTGTCACACACACAGGTTAAAGTCACCCGCCATGGCACCAGATGCTATTACTGGGGTCATCTGAGACAGTTAGTAGATGAAGAGTATAAAATCCTAGAATTTCTTTAATTCATGTCCAACATTTACTGATGCAGACACTGAGGCCCAGAAAGAGGAAGGGATTTGCCAACATACAGGCAGCAGTTAAAATGGGTGCTGGAACTTAGTTTTCTGTCTCCTGGTTGTCTTTAGAAAACTGGAAGACAGAAAGTGATTCTTATTTTTCCTTCTACTTTGGTTCACTTTAGAAATAGTTTTTTATAGAGGAGAAGACAATGAATTGAAAGAGGTTAGGAAGCTGGCTTTGAAATCACACTATGTGCTAAAGTTTGGATATGTCCTCCAAATCTCATGTTGAAATGTAATCTCCAATGCTGGGTGTGGGGCCTGTAGGGAAGTGACTAGATCATGGAGGTGGATTTCTCGGGAATGGTTTAGCACCATCCCCTTGTGATTTCCTAGTGATAGCGAGTAAGTTCTTGTGACACCTGGTTGTTTAAAAGTGTGTGGCATCTTCCCCTTGTTTCCCCTGTACTCCTGCTTTTGCCATGTGATGTGCCTGCTTCTGCTTTACCTTGTGCCTTCAGTAAAAGCTCCCTGAAGCCTCCACCAGAGGCCTACCAGATAACATTACTAAGCTTCCTGTACAGTTTGCATTTGCAGAATTGTCACCCAATTAAACCTTTTCTTTGTAAATTACCCAGACAGGTATTTATAGCAACACAAGAACAGACTAACAAACTATGAATATACTAAAAGAGCACTTAACATCAGGAACAAAAGATTACCAAGCCACATCTCTTTTAATTTATAGTTGATGAAACTGGAAACCAGAAAACCAGATGCCTAAGAACACATGGAAACACCTGGCTTTCTGACTCTTCCTAGCTGTGACTCCCTGTATCATAGCTGGGTCCAGGCAGCAACTGTTAGGCAGGAATCTAGACCCAACATGGCGGCGTTACCCAGCGTAGCAGGCCTTTAGTTAAAGACCCCCTTCACCCTTGTACACACCCGCAGACTTACATGCGTCAGAGTTCCGGCTGGGCAACCACACTCCCCCATGACCTGCAGCTCACCTGCATTCCACAAGTTCGTAAACAGCAGTTTCGGTTGACAGTTTCCAAAGACCCCTTCCTCGTGACCCTTACTCAACTCCCGCCCTAATAGTTTCAAGACCCCCCCAGGCCCTGTTTGCACAACCAGCTTCCCTACCTCTCAGGCTATAAGAAGCCCCTACCCTCCTCCCTCAGCGCGACTTCCTCGGCCCACGCCTTTGTACCGAGGAACCTCGCCCACAAGCCCTAATAAAAGGCTATTCTCACTGCCATTTGCCTTGTGTCTTTGTTCCCAGTTTGGCTCCAGCCTCAGTTTACCTTTACAGCTACCACCACTGACTGAATGTTTCAGCATTAAATGCCAGGTTTCAGTCCAAGAGCTTGTGAAATATACTTCTGTGTTTTCTGTAAAACTTAAGTTGAAGGTATATAATAATGCATAGTTCAGTATCATCCATACAAATCTCATTGAACATTTATTTCAGATTTCAGTATCAGGAAAAAAATACTTCCCTGAGAAGTGAGCATATTTTCCATTTCCGATAGGTATGAAAGCAACTATGTTTTCCTATTTACTCTGGTTAGCACAAAGCTCAGAGCCTAATTCAATGTACAATACAATATGGGTATTTCCTCCTTTTATCTTTTATGACCAATTTCTATTTAATTTACTTTAACACGTGTGTCTCCGGAGTTAAGACAACTCAATTCCTTTTTGTAAAAGATGGAGACATCATCATACAATAATTGTTGTTATGGTAAAAATAAATTACGAAAATGTTAATAACAAAAAATAAAATAGGAGGAGGGAAAGGTAGAGTCTTGTAGTCCATGATAAGAACTAAAATACCAAAATTGTCTAGCGAAGACAAGGATTTTCAGTAAAGAATGACATAGACTTTCTTATGTTTTGAAAGAATAGCCTGAACAAGTGTGTATAAAGTAGAATATGATGGTGAGACCACGATGAAAAGAGGCAGAAGCATTGGGAAAAACTGTTCATATTCATAGAAAGAAATGTTGGTTGTGTTGACAGGAGTTGTTAGAATGGTCAGATTCCAGAAGTATTTGAAAGTAGTGCTGCCAGCACCTATTGGTGTATCAAGGACAGAAGAATGAGAAAGGTCAAGAAAAAATAATTTGTATGTAGGAAGGACAGAAATAGTAAGTTCTTACCAGGAGAACCGGCTCCCGATGTTTAACGTGTGTTCTTTTCTATTTCCTAAGTGTCTCGGCTGGGCTGAGAAATAAAGGGAAAGAGTACAAGAGAGAGAAACTTGAAGCTGGGTGTCCGGGGTAGACATCAAATGTCGGCAGGATCCGTGATGTTCCCCGAGCCGAAAAACCTGCAAGTTTTTATTAGCGATTTTCAAAAGGGGAGGGAGTGCACGAATAGGGTGTAGGTCACAGAGATGACATACTTTACAAGGTAATAAAATATCCCAAAGCAAATGCAGGCAGGGAGAGATCACAGGACCACCAAATGAGGAGAAATTAAAATTGCTAATGAAGTTTCGTGCACGCATTGTCATTCATAACATCTTATCAGGAAACAGGGTTTGAGAGCAGACAACCTGTCTGACCACAATTTATTAGGCAGGAATTTTTCTCGTCCTAATAAGCCTGGGAGCACTACAGGAGACCGGGGCTTATTCCATCCCTTCGGCTTCCACCATAAAAGCTTCCAAAGGGGCCGTTTATAGGCTTACCTTCAGGGCGCATTCTCTTTCTCAGGAAAGTTCCTTGCTGAGAAAAAGAACTCAGTGATATTTCTCCTATTTGCTTATGAAAGAGGAGAAATATAGCTCTGTTCCTTCCGGCTCACGGGCGGCCAGTTCAAAGTTACCTCTCTTGTTCCCTGAACATCGCTGTTATCCTGTTCTTTTTTTAAGATGCCCTGATTTCATGTTATTCAAACACACATGCTCTGCAAACAATTTGTGTAGTTGACACAATCACAGAGTCCTGAGGCGACATTCATCCTCCTCAGTTTACGAAGAAGATGATGGGATTAAGAGATTAAAGACAGGCATAGGAAAA
Source organism: Chlorocebus sabaeus (assembly GCF_047675955.1). Taxonomy (NCBI): domain Eukaryota; kingdom Metazoa; phylum Chordata; class Mammalia; order Primates; family Cercopithecidae; genus Chlorocebus; species Chlorocebus sabaeus. Next base: position 118,080,557 of record NC_132911.1, read on the forward strand.
CACAAGGGTATTGAGTGGGGAAGTAATAAGTGTCCATGAAATCTTCACAATTTATGTTCAGAGATTACAGTAAAGACAGGTGTAAGAAATTGTAAAAGTACTAATTTGGGGAACTAATAAATGGCCATGAAATCTTCACAATTTATGTTCTTCTGCCGTGACTTCAGCCGATCCCACCCTTCAGGGTCCCTGACTTCCCGCAACAACTTCTGTGTGGCACAATTTAAGTTTGTAAAAACTATTAGACATTCATGTAGAGACACTGAATCCATGATTTAATAGATGAGCCTGTATTTCAGAGAAGCTGTCAGGATTGCAGTTATGCATTGGGGAGAGGTCAGCATTCACCTACATATGCTGACTACATGAGATCTCTTCCAGAGTGAGTAAATAGAGGCAAGAAGTTATCCAAGGGCTGAGCACAGAGCACATTGTTGTGATCGGAAATCCAAAGTTACAATTCTATCTAAGGTTACCTGAGGTAGAAGCAGAACTGAAGGAGAATAACGTCTTGAAAGAAAGACAGAAATGTATTTCAGGAAGCCTGAAATACTTGTTTGTAAATATCACTTAATTGTGGTGGATAAGGGGAAGAAACTGGCATTTGGATTTTGTAATATGAACATCACTGAGGTTACTGTCAAGTTGCAATTCTGAAGAATGTTTGGGGGTGCCTCCCCTCTCCACTTCAAAAAATGTATGTTCAGAAGAGAAAGGGACAAGGGGAAATGAAGAAGACAATGAATTTTAATTATTCTCTGGAAAAAAAGAAATAAGTCTGTAATTCAGGGTGAAATGACAAAATAAAAATTAAAAATCCCCACTAATGTAGAACTAATGAAAACAGACATATATGTAAACAGTCAAGTTATCAGAGTATGACATGTAGAATAAAAGGAACTATAGCCACAGCTCTTATGTAACCTTACAGTTGGAAGCCTCGATCATGAAACAACTAATAAAATAGTCTGTAATAAACAGTACTTACAAATTTGTACAGAAGACATGACTTGATATTTTGAAGAATGAAAATTAAATTTTGGATATTTTCATAAAATACTCATATTTTCCTTTTGAATAAATTGGAGAATGACTTTTATTATCTTTATAAGTTGAAGACTTCCATCAGATCTTTCCACTAAATCCATATGCTTGAGTAAAGGCAGCCATATTGCTTACCTTGTAATTCTGCAGAAGAAGACCCTGAGAAAATGTATTGGAATAGTTACCAGTTGTACCTTTTTGGCAAAAGAATTGATTTAATTCTCTGCTTTAATTTGTAGTTCAATACAAAAGTTATTCCAAAAGGCAATTCATCTTAGCTTTCAAAACCAGATCGTTGGAAACATCTTGTTTAGACAAAGCAAATGTCAGAGCAAATAGAAATTAACATAATTGAAAGCAAAATTATTTCTTTGCTTGCAGGTAAAATGGACCCATTACTCATCCAAATAGCTGTGCATTAATCAAATGATAATAAGGCATTCATGTGTGCCCAACTTTCTAGCCTTCTATAAATGTCTTAGATGTGAGCCAAATAATTTTGGCCTTTGATAAAATATTTTTACTGCCAAAAAAGCTAATTGTTGTTTCATATTTGGTTTACATAGTTATTAGTAAAAGACACTGTGGCTTATCTCAAATGTATTTATATTTCAAATCTTTTGGAAGTTAGCCAGTTAAAATGGAAACTTCTAGTCATAAGAAAAGTTTGAACTTGCTTCACTGTTATTTAGCTTATGTGTGTTTTATTGTTTCTTGCACTTTGTTATTTCGTACTAGGCCTTTTAAAGAAACTTTTTCAAGACAGTAAGCAATAAGAAGTCTACTTTTCAATATACTGAGCAGTGAATTGTAAAATATATCATAAAAAGAGCATATAAAAATATATGTGCTTTAAAAACAATAATAAAACAAAAATGATACAAAATATCCACACTCCAGGACAATACATAAAATATTAATTTATGCTCAAAATCCTCCATGTGCCTTTCCCAGTAACACTGTTTCCTCCTTGCTCAGGAGTTACCACGATTCTGAATTTATATTAATATCTTTCTGTTTCTACATAGCTTTAAAACCACATATGTATGTTTTATCAGTAAGGTTGCAATCAGGGAAGGAAAACCACTATACGCAAAGAAATATAAAATTTATAATAGGAAACTGGAACTTATATAATTGTGAGTTTAGGTGGGGAAGGAGAGGTCCGAAACGATCAGAAAAATACCACTAACCATGCCTGGCTTCATTAACACATTAGTGTTTGCAGGAAGTGAGGCGTGTTCAGCACTGGAATGGAAGCACAAATGCCTGGTGTAAACAGTAAAGGGAAGATTATCAGCTCTGTGAGTTTGCAGCCAATATGTGGGTGGGACTGGTTTTGCTATCACACAGTGGGGTTGACAGTCAATAAGGAAAGCTAGAACCTCTGTTTCTATTCCACACTGCCTTCACCCAGGATGTCCTTTACCATTAATGGCTTCCGCTGCCCTTTAAATCTCATGAAAAGTTCTATTGGGTCACACCTTTACCCAAAACAACACCAAGAAGGCATATGTGGAAAATATCAGAAACACACATGTGTTACTAAACAACATATTGTACAGTTTTGTCTGTTTTTAAACTTTAAATAAATGAAGCTATACAGAATGATTTCTGTGATTCACTTCTGTTGTTCACAATTGTATTGGAGTTTCACTCATGTTTTTATTGTGTATTCTATTTTTCTATTTTTTTAATATGCCACAAAACTTCCTTTTTCTTTTTTTTTGAGACAAAGTTTTGCTCTTGTTGCCCAGACTGGAGTGCAGTGGCACAATCTCAGATCACTGTAACCTCCACCTCCCGGGTTCAAGTGATTTTCCTGCCTCAGTCTCCCAAGTAGCTGGGATTACAGGAAAACTTTCTGTTTTTATTGGTCATTCTGAACAATGTTACTATAGACATGTATGTACACTTTTCTTGGTGCACACATGCAAGAAATCAGAGGAAATGATAAATCATAAGGTAGTCACATATTGAGCTTCACTAAGAAACAGTAACCTGATTGTCAAAATAATTATATGAATCTACACATCGCTTGCAGTGGATAAGGGTTCTATTTGCTCTAAATTCACCCTCTGACAATTAATATAGACCTAGTCTTAATTACCGTCTACCTCGTGATTATGAAATGATATTTTAATTGATACTGTTTCATTTTCTAATGACTACTAAAGGTTTTACAACATCACATATATTAATGGATTCTTAATGTTTCCACCTTTCTTAAATCTCTATTTACATATTTACTTATGTTTGTCTACTAGTCAAATATACCTATTTGTTCAATTTTAATATTAGTATTCTACTTGATTTGTAGAATATATTTATATATTTTTCATTTTATTTATTTATTTTCTTTATATATGTGTGTAGTTTTAGGTTTATGCTGTTCTTAAGTTTATTGAAGACTTCCATCAGACATCTAATCTCAATTATTTATTGGGGTAATATTTACATTAACTATAAATATAAAGATAGTTTACATACGTAGTTTTTAATTTTTGTTTCTACTAATTTCTACCGTGAGGTCATAAACTTCATTTTCTAAATTGTCTTACACAGTTTTTGTTCAGTTTTATTTTAGTTTTGCTTTTTCGTTGTATTTCTTCTTATGTCTATTTCTAGGAATATGCCCATTTCATCTAAACATTAAACGTTGTTGCCATAAACATGCTTATCATATTTGTTATTATTAGTATTTGTATACCATTGCATTACTAACATCATTTGTATTTCCTGTCATTTTTCTTTTTCTGTTTTTTTTTTTTTTTAAGTTTTAAATTTTTCTTTTTTTTTTTGTTTTGTTTTGAGATGGAATCTCGCTCTGTCACCCGGACTGGAGTGAAATGGCGCAATCTCGGCTCACTGCAAGCTCCGCTTCCTGGGTCAAGCCGTTATCCTGCCTCAGCTTCTGGAGTAGCTGGGATTATAGGTGCCCGCCACCACGCCAGGCTAATTTTTGTATTTTTAGTAGAGTTGGGGTTTCACCATGTTAGCCAGGATGGTGTTGAACTCCTGACGTCAGGTGGTCCACCTGCCTCAGCCTCCCAAAGTGCTGGGATTATAAGCGTGAGCCACCACGTCCGGTCTCCTGTCTCTTTTCTTGATAAATTTCATTATAATTTGTTTCAATTTTTTTTTGAAAAAACAACCATTGATATTGTCAAATTTTCTATGACTTTTGTGTCTAGTTCACTAATTTCTGACCATATTAGTTCTTCCCTTTAATTGTGCAGAATATGTTTCACATTTTAAAAAATAATGTCCTGAGATGGATGCTTACTCCTTAATATATAGCCGTTCATCTTTTCTAATAGTCACATTAAGTATATAGGTATATACACACAAACGTATGTATATAAATATGTATATAAATTCTTCTAATATCTCTGTAAATACAATTTATTTACATGTCTCAAGTTTTAATATAAAATATTTTTAATAATAATGACCCTATAATAGTTCTAGTTTCTTGTGTGGAACCCTTTTTGAAACAGTTTTCATATACATTTACAATTCCTGACTTTTCAAACATACAGGGATGTGTTTTTGTTTTGTTGTTGATTTGGGTGTTAATTGTATTATCAAAGTATTCACTTTAATATATGATTTCAATCTTTAATTTCTTATAAGATAGGTTTATGGCTTGGCACCAGTCAACCTTTGTAAACATTCCACACGGGTTTGTAAAACTAAAATCTAAAATAAAATAAAGTTCTGCTTTTGTTGTGTTCCTAGTTCTACATGTGTCATTTACGTGAAATTTGTTAATCCTGCTATTCACATTTTATATACCTTTGCTTATTTTTTGGTCTGCTTGTTCTACCTGTAAATAAGGATCGACAAAATGTTAGGACATATCTATTAAAATCTTATGTCGTCTATTTTGCCTGTAGTTCAGTTTTATTTCTGGTTCACCTTTTCTTTCAGAGTATAGCATCCTATGGCCTTAATTTATTTTGATGAAAATTTCCTATTAGATTTCTTCACTTGTATGGATTTGGGCTTATGTAACTACCCACCTTTACTAAAGGAAATATTTTTAAAAAGTTTGCATTTTCAAGGATTAATAAATATTTTCAAGAAAATAGCAGTTCTGATGATGTCCTTATGTTATCTGGTTCAAATTGTCTTTTCTATTAGAGCTTTGTAACTTTTCACTAAATTTTTTATGCTTTTAAGAAGTTTAGTTTAAAATTTTGCCCATTGACTTTAACATTTCTGAATCTTAAAAGTGTACATATTTTTCTATCATTAATAATTTAAATCAGTATTAATTAATTACACAATTCCTTACTCAGGTCTACATAGAAAATTGTTATATCATCTCATAAAAATGTGAGTTTTTAAAGCATTAAATATAATGAAAATTATGGCCCTAAGAAGCAAGATAAATCATTATCAGTTATGAATGATTTAGCTGTGTTCTGCAAAAGCAATATGATAAAAATAGTTATTCTTAAGAAGTCAGTAAGGTAGTCAGTTAAAAAAGCAATATTTAGAAAAGCAACAGTTTTCATATTTTCCAACATTCATAAATAACAATTATACCAGAAATATACTTTTCAGTAATATATAAATATACTCATATTTCACAATATACGAATTCTAAGGATACTATTACTTGACTTAGGTAGGATATATGTGGCGATATCTACATTATTGTGGTGAAGCAAATGCATATCATTTACCAATTTTAAGAAATCAAGAGTTGTGCCATCTTCCTGAAGGTATTTAATGACTGATGCAAATTTTTCCATTTTTCTCAATTAACTTGTAATTCTAATAAAATGTTATTGAAAACACTAGAGTTTTTTTCTTTTAATTGAGCAGGTGGGAGAGATTAGAAGATGCCAGCTTTCAATAAATAATAAAGCAGTGTATAATTTCATCTGAAACCGGAAAAATAAATAGAATGCACTGAAAAGAACACAGGTAAAAATAATAATTGGAAGCACATGTACATAAGATATTTGACAATATTAGTTAAACAAAACATATGATGATGAAAGCTGTTATGTCATTTGATTACATATTGATAAACAAAACAAGTCAAAATTATGGACATCTCTGAGATAACGTGGTAACAAGTGGCACAGGAAAATAATGAGAAACAAAGATCATTAAATAAGGTACTGGGACAATTAGCTATTTTGAAAAATAGGTACAGATCCTTATTTCTACCTGCTTCAAACTGAATTCCATATTAAATAAGGTTGAAATATATGTAGCAATCTATGGATCCTTTTAGGGATGTAAAGTTGTGTTTAAGCATTAAACAGAAGAAATAAACTCTGAAGTAAAATCATTCAGCCACTGTGTCAGATATAAAGAAAACTATGAGGCATATATAATAGATATTAATAAGGGGTGTAGACATATAACATCACAGAATTGAAATGTGCAGTGTAACAGGCAATGAAAATTCAAAAGTCATGAAAGGTCTAATTGTTAAAGGATCCAATATAATTTTAAACACCAGAGATGTGGAAGAGATTGGCAAAAGTTTTATCAAAAGATGCCAAAGAAAGAGTGAAATAAAATGAGAAGGATGAAGAAAAAAAAACAGATGATGAGGGATTTATGTTATATAATACAGATTCACAGCAGCATGAACATCACCTGAAAACATCAGGAAAAATATTAAACAGTATGGCAAATTTTTATTCTTTCTTTCTTTCTTTCTTTCTTTCTTTCTTTCTTTCTTTCTTTCTTTCTTTCTTTCTTTCTTTCTTTCTTTCTTTCTTTCTTTCTTTCTTTCTTTCTTTCTTTCTTTCTTTCTTTCTTTCTTTCTTTCTTTCTTTCTTTCTTTCTTTCTTTCTTTCTTTCTTTCTTTCTTTCTTTCTTTCTTCTTTCTTTCTTTTGACAGAGTAGCTCTGTTGCCCAGGCTGGAGTGCAATGGCGCAATCCCGGTTCAGTGCAACCTCCGCCTCCCGGGTTCAAGCGATTATCCCACCACAGCCTCCTGAGCATCTGGGATTACAGGCATGTGCCCCAACGCCCGGCTAATTTTTCTATTTTTAGTAGAGACGGGGTTTCACCGTGTTGGCCAAGCTGGTCTCAACCTCCTGACCTCAGGTGATCCATCCACCTCAGCCTCCTAAACCCAATATTTGGTTTTCTGTTCTTGCGTTAATTTGCTTAGGATTATAGCCTTCAGTTGCATCCATGTTTCTGCAAAGAACATTGTTTTGTTCATTTTTTATGGCTAGTCTCAAACTCCTGACCTCAGGTGATCCGTCCACCTCAACCTGTTGATGGTTTCTTTGGTTGTGCAGAAGCTCTTTAATTATGTTCCACTTGTCAAATTTTGTTGTTGTTGCAATTGCTTTTGAGGACATAGTCATATATCCTTTCCTGAGGCTGATGTCCAGAATGGTATTTCCTAGGTTTTATTCTAGAATTTTTATATTTTATATGCTTATGTTTTACATTTAAATCTTTAATCCATCTTGAGTTAATTTTTGTGTATGGTGAAAGATAAGGGTCCAGTTTTATTTATCCTCATAGGGATAGCCAGCTATTCCTGTGCCGTTTATTAAATAGGGAGACATTTCCTCATTGCTTTTTTTTTTTTTTACTCTGTTTAAAATCAGATGGTTGTTGTGTGGAGCTTAATCTGGGGTTCTCTGTTATGCTTCACTGATCTATGTGTCTGTTTTTGTACCAGTTTCATGCTGTTTTTGTTATTGTAACCTTATAGAATAGTTTAAAGTCAGGTAATGTAATACCTCTGACTTAATTCTTTTTGCTTCAAATTGCTTTGGTTACTCAGGCTCTTTTTGAGACTTCATCTCGACAAAGAAAAAGTGATAATAATTAAATGTTAGCTAAATATGATGGCACATGTCTTTAGTCCAAGCTACTCAGGAGGTTAAGGCAAGAGAATTGCTTGAGCCCAGGAGTTTGAGGTTACAGGGAGCTACAATCATGCCACTGAATTCCGATGTGGGTAAAAGAGTGATACTTTGTCTCAAAAAAAAAAAAAAAAGTTGCTATGTGACAGATATAAAGTTTCAGTTACGCAAGATTAACAAATTCTAGATATCTACTCTACACCATTCTGCCTATAGTAAAAAAAAAATAATAATACTATATTGTACTGCATTATACTCTTAAAATATTGTTAAAAGAGTGTATCTCATGTTACATTTTCTTACTATGCCAAAAACCAAAAACAAAAGTTTAATGAGAGTTAATCTACTGAAAACATTTAATAGCACCCATTGAATGAAAGAAACAAAAACCCCTATCTTTGCATGCAGTGCAAATAGCAGATGGCTATTCCAACAAAAATGATGTTGATCATAATGATCATGATGAAGTTAATATTTATTGAATGCCTGCCACATAAATGGCTTTGAGTAATAGAAATAAATTATATATTTATGTGCATGTATTTAATTCATTTTTATATGCTTATGTTTATATTCTTTTATATGAATTTAATCTTTGCAAAAAGCTAATGGAATATGCCATTTACTCATTTTATAAATCAACAGTTACAGAAATTTAAGCTTAATAGCTACAGATTACATGATGTCATGTATAGAAAAACTTAATACTACACCATAGAACCCCACTTAGAACTGGTAAAAATAAGGAATTCAATAATGTTGTAGAATAGGAAATCAACATACAAAAACAAGTAGTATCTGTGTACACCAATAACAAACTGGCTGAAAAGAAATCGAGATTGAAATTTAATTTATAATAGCTATAAAAATAAAATACATAGAAAGCAATTTAACCAGCAAGGTGAAAGATCTCTACAAGGGAAAATGGAAAAACACTGATGAAAGAAACTGAAAAGGACACATAGACACAAATAAAAAGACATTCCATGTTCATGAATTAGAAGAATGAATATTATTAAAATGACCACACTACCCAAAACAACTGCCAGATTTGATGCCCTCTCAATGCCAATGGAATTCTTATCAAAAATTTAAAAAGCTAAGATTTGTGTAGAACCACAAAAGACCCCAAATATCCAAAAGAACAAAGCTGAGCAAAAAGAACAAAGTTGCAGGCATAATATTACCTGACTTCAAAATATATCATAAAGCAATAATAACCCAAACAGCATAGTAATGTTATAAAAACAGACATGGAGGCTAACAGAATGGAGTAGAGAACTGTGAAGAAAGAAGTTCACATATTTAGAGTCAATAGATTTTCAATCAAGGCACCAAGAACATATACTGAGGAAAGGACAGTTTCTTCAATAAATGGTGCTGGAAAAACTGAATATCCATATTCAGAAGAATGAAACCAGAACTCTGTCTTTCACCACATACAAAAATCAACTCTAAATGGAGTAAAAACTTAAATGTAAGACAAAAATATGTAAAATTAAGCAACTGAAAGAAAATATATAGAACATTGGTTTGGGAAAATATTTTATGGGTAAGACTTCAAAACCACAAGTAATAAAGGCAAAAATAGAATATATATTAAACTAAAAAGCTTCTGCAAAGCTAAGGCGACAATCAAGAGAATGAAGAGAGGCAGCCTATAGAACAGGAGAAAATATCAGAAACTATTCATCCAACAAGGGATTAATATCTAGAATACACAATAATCTCAAATAATTCAACAGCAAAAAACAAATACACCAATTTAAAAATGGGAAAGAAATCCAGACAGATATTTTTCAAAAGAAGACATGCAAATGGCCAAGAAGAATATTTGACAATGCTCCACATCACTAATCATCTGAGAAATGCAAATAAAACCAACATTGAAATATCATTTCATTCCAGTCAGAATGGCTATTATCAAAAAGACAAAAAAAAAACAAATTTTGGTGAGGATACAGAGAAAAGAAAACTCTTTTACATAGTGAAAATGTAAATTAGCAGAACAATTATAAAAATAGTATGGAGGTTTCTCAGAAAACTAAAAATAGAAGTGTTATATGATCCAGCAAGTTCTCTAGTGGGTACTTATTAAAAGAAACAAGCAGGGAAGAAAGGAAGGAAAAAGAAGGAATGAAATCAGTATTTCAAAGAGGTATCTTTACCTCCATGTTTATTGCGAGACTATATACAACAACCAAGATATTGAATCAACCTAATTGTCCAAAAACAGATGAATAGATAAAGAAAATATGGCACATATACACACTAGAATAGGATTGAGCCATAAAAAACATCCTGTAATTCATGACAAAATGGATGAGCTTGGAGGACATTGTTAAGTGAAATAAGTCAGGCACAGAAGGATAGCTATGGCATGTTCTCATTATATGTGGAAGCTAAAAAATATTGAATTTACAGAAATAAATAGAAAAATTGTAGTTATTATAGTTATTAGAGGCTGGGAAGGGTAGGGGGCAGGGAAAAATAGGGAGAAGTTGGTTAACATAAAATTACATCTATACAGAAAGAATAAGTTCTAGTATTCTACAGCATTATAGGATGACTATATGTATTTGCCTGTTCTCATGCTACCCAGGAAATCATTTTTTCCTTTTAGGCCTCTGGGCCTGTGATAGGAGGGGCTTCCATGAAGGTCTCTGACCTGTCCTGGAGACATTATCTCCATTGCCTTGGTGATTAACATTTGGCTTCTCATTACTTATGTAAATTTCTGCAGCTGGCTTAAATTTCTTCCCCGAAGATGGGGTAGAATTTCTTTTCTATGGCATCATCAGGCTGCAAATTTCCCAAACTTTTATGCTCCCTGATCTCTTGAATGCTTTGCTACTTAGAAATTTCTTCTGTCAGATACCCCAAATCACCTCTCTCCAGTTCAAAGTTCAACAGATATCCAGGTCAAGGACAAAACGCTGCCAGCCTTTTTGCTAAAACATAGCAAGAGTCACATTTATTCCAGTTCCCACCAAGTTCCTCATCTCGATCTGAGGCCACCTCAGCCTGAACTTCGTTATTTATTGCACTATCAGCAATTTGGTCTAAACCATTCAAGTTTCTAGGAAGTTCCAAACTTTCCCACATCTTCCTATCTTCTGAGCCCTCTAAGTCTCTAGGAAGTTCTAAACTTTCCCACATTTTTCTATATTTTTCTGAACCCTCGAAACTGTTTCAACCTCTGCCTGTTATACAGTTCCAAAGTTGCTTCCACATTTTCTGCTATCTTTGCAGCAGCACCCCACTCTACCGGTACCAATTTACTGTATTAGTCCATTCTCATGCTGCTAATAAAGACATACTTAAGACTGGGTAATTTATAAAGGAAACAGGTTTAATGGACTCACAGTTCAGCATGGCTGGGGAGGCCTCAGGAAACTTACAATTATGGTGGCCAGGGAAGCAAACACGTGCTCCATCACATAGTGGCAGCAAGGAGAAGGGCCAAGCAAAAGGAAGAAAAACGCCTTATAAAACCATCAGATCTAATGTGAACTCACTATCATGAGAAAAGCATGAGGGGAACCACCTCCATGATTCAACTGTCTCCCACTGGGTCCTTCCCTTGATATGTGGAGTTTATGGGAACTACAATTCCAGACGAGATTTGGGTGGGGACCCAGCCAAACCATATTACTATAGTTAACAATAATTTATTGTATTTTTTCTAATAGCTAGAAAAGATGATTTGACATGTTTCCAACACAAAGGAATGCTAAATATTTCAAGTGATAGATATACCAATTACCCCTACTTGATCATTATACAATTTACAATGTATTGACGTATTACTCTCTACCCTATAAATACATAAAATTATTGCATATAAATAAAATTTATAAAAATAAACAAAAAAACAGTTACACATTTTTGAGCCCATATTTGAATTCAGTCTAAACTAGAATTTTTACTCATAGCAACCAGGCTATAAGTAAGCAAACCAATGATATTGGGGTGTGCTAGTTTGGGTGTGGAAAAGAAGTACAACTCTATCCATTATTCTGTCTCCACCAATCTAATTTGCTGAATTACCAACTTTTCCAAAAGTAAAATAAGCAGACAAAAATATTAAAATAAACTCCAGTAAATAATAAAACCTTGCAAAATAAAAAAAAATCAAAATGTCAAATCAGCCCCAACAGAAAGATGAATATATGTAACAAAAATATTTTTAGTTCTAGTAGATAATTTAAATCAGGTTAGACTTAAGACTTGTACTCTCTATTGCAACTGTACTTGCAATAACCTTAATTTCTGAGTTGAATTTCTGAAATAATGTATTAGAAAAATAATCTTTATGTAGTCAAGATCTTAATTGTCCATATTTGAGATACATCAAACCCCAAGACTTAATATAGAGCACAAATAAGTAGATTTCATTTTTGAGAAGTTATTCTAATCAAATATATCAATTAGAAAGTTAATATGAAAGCCTGAAATGCAGAGGAAATGTCTTGAATTTGGGAATTTTCTGAATGTATATGTATTTAAGCCATGTAAATGGGAAGGATCATGTGGGGAGGGAAGATATACGAAGAGAGAAGATGGTTAAGAGGCCAGGTAGCGCATATGCTAGTAGCACAATAGAGAAAGGGCCTGAGAAGTCATCAGAAAACAGTAATACACGGTGCACCAGAAGAAAGACAGGGAGGATGTCTTTAAAAGGAAGAAGAGGACAATCATGTCAATTAAGGCTGAAAGGTTGAAGAAGAAAATAAACAGAAGTTTTCACTGCATGTAATGAAATAAAAATCATTTGTACATGGGTAAGTGTAGTTTCTGTTTTATGTTACAAGTGGAAGCAACCATCCAGTGGTAATTATTCTGACTTTTAACATGCTCTATACATTTACATCTAAGCACCCATCAATTCTTACTCTATGCATCTCCTAAATAAGTCAATAATTTCTATCTCTGCTAACAGTGTCTTCATTCAGATCCCCATCCAACAGCATAAAGATATTCTAGCACTTTCTTAATTTTTAAACCATGTTCCAGTCTTGCCTTCCTCTAACATATTCTCTGGATAATTATCAGTGATCTTTCTTACACTAATACACTGATACAATCTATTATGCAAGCATAATCAATGCCTATAGAACAAATGTCATGCTCCTTAATGGCACATTATTGCCAGCTATCTTCTGGCCTCTCAACCTCTCTATTGCCATAACTGTGCATGTTTGTTCTGCCTTAAAATTTTCAAGTCAGCCAGGCGTGGTGGCTGTAATCCCAGCACTTTGGGAGGATGAGGCGGGCGGATCATGAGGTCAGGAGATCGAGACCATCCTGTCTAATACAGTGAAACCCCTTCTCTATTAAAAATACAAAAACATTAGCCAGGCGTGGTGGCGGGCACCTATAGTCTCAGCTACTCGGGAGACTGAGGCTGGAGAATGGTGTGAACCCGGGAGGCGGAGTTTGCAGTGAGCAGAGATCACGCCACTGCACTCCAGCCTGGGCTACAGTGTGAGACTCCATCTCAAAAAAAAAAAAAAAAAAAAAAAAAAGAAGTTTCAAGTTTCAGGTCAAACAACCATTGTATTTTTTTGCACACCAGGCTGTTTCTCCCTGATATGTCTTTGATCATGGAGGCCATTTACATAGACTATCTTCACCCCTTTCTTTACTCACTGTTTACCTTTTACACTTGAACTGATACTTAAAGAATTAGTTGTGTTCCTTGTAAAAGCCAATCTTTCCTCAAATCTTCATCTACAAGATTGTTCTTTAATGATACTTTCTGTAAATCTCTGTCATTGAAAATAAATGAGAGAATTTGATTGTTTTTAGTTCCTTTATCTCATTCCTTGAGTGTATAGATATTGATTTGTTTATCGTCAGTCACTAGTATAGTGCCAAAACTTATCAGGAGCTCAACAAATATTGAGTGATAAATGGGTAAATAATAATTGCCCCATTCGGGGGTGGTATATAACAAAAGCCTAGAGACATTATTTAGGATGGAATTTAAAATAGTGAGGCATGAGGAATAAAGAGAACAAAACCAATGCAAAAAAATTTCATACATCCCCAATGTATTTATGAGTTGCTATAATAATGTTAACACAATTTTATGTTGATGGTTATTTATTCTTCCTACTTCCTTATTTTAAGCAGTTTACAAACATAATCAAATGTTTTTGATTTACAAACTGAATCAAATATCCATTGCCTTAAATAAGTAGAAAAAAGAGAATTAAAACACTTGAATTTCTATCATTTCGGATAGCTATGAAAAACTATACATTTTAATGCCTTTCATATATAAAATAATATGACCCAATTTATTTGTATTCTACTCAGTAAATTCAATTATACATAATAAAAAAAGGAAATGTAAATAGCTTTTCAAATGGTTTATTTTAGATCTGAGTTAAAATTGAATAAATATAAATTGTATTTTTCTTGTCTACCTTATGATTTTCTATCATGAAATCGTTTCTTATACATATCCTTTCAATTAAAGTTAATTACTTATTTTATTATAGTGAACATTTGATTCAGTTTCTATTTCACTAAGACAATTTCAATAAAAGTAAAAAACATAGATTGTCTTGCCAAGCATGAATCCAGCCTATTATACAGAACATTTCTATGAAGCCAATATTCAAAAGGAAGTAAAAATTGCTTAGTTTATTCATGATACTGTATGTGTTTTCATCACAGTGCAAGCGAATTTATCTTTCAAGTATTTGGAGGTTAATGGTCCTGAAAGTACGTATGAAAAGCAACATTCTGACAGTTTCAGAAGCCAGGAGACTATTTAGAAAAAGATAAATACAATACTAAAAATCATTGCTGCTGTTCAGTATCTGTGGCTTTCAATATGCAATCAATTTTATTATCAAAATTATAATAAGTCCAACTGGTCATTGCCTCCTTCATTTTACTGCCTATAAGAATTTTACACATCTTCTTTCTAAATTAGAAAATAATAATAATTAATAAAAGTTGTGTGTAATTAAGGCAGGAGTCCTTTCCCAGTCATATTTTAACTGGTAAATATGTAATGCTTATATATCACTCTTCTAAGTGCATAGATATTATTTAGCTTTAATATAAATCATGTTTCATTCACATTCAAGAGACTTATTTAGATACACCAGTTTTCCCCTTAAATAGAGCATAGCTTTCGATTTAATAGTCTAGATATTTTTCAAGTAAGAAATACCTATTTAGACAAAAGCAAGATAAAGTTCAAGATTATATAGAAAGAATATGAAGTCCAATTGCATCTCTTACTTACTGAATATTTTAGCTTCCTTGACTGGGAATAGTCACATAAAATACTTCACGTAGATATATATTTTTGTAATTTATTTTGAGGAAGAAAAGTAAAAGTAAAATTGCTGAGTCAAATAACAAACAGGTGTTTTATTTCCTGAAAAACTAGTAAACGGTTTTCAAATTGGTTGTACCACGTTACATTTCCACCATCAATATGTAAACATTCCAGTTGCTTCACATCTTTATTTTTTCTTTTTCTTTTTTTTTTCTTTTTTTTTTGAGACGGAGTGTCGCTCTGTCGCCTGGGCTGGAGTGCAGTGGCCAGATCTCAGCTCACTGCAAGCTCCGCCTCCCGGGTTCACGCCATTCTCCTGCCTCAGCCTCCCGAGTAGCTGGGACTACAGGCGCCCGCCACCTCGCCCGGCTAGTTTTTTGTATTTTTTAGTAGAGACGGGGTTTCACCGTGTTAGCCAGGATGGTCTCGATCTCCTGACCTCGTGATCCACCCGTCTCGGCCTCCCAAAGTGCTGGGATTACAGGCTTGAGCCACCGTGCCCGGCCTTGCTTCACATCTTTAACATTTGGTATTGTCCTTTTTTTTCAGTTAATACAGTTATTGGATCTACAGTGGCATTTCTTTGTTAGTTTCATTTGCATTATTTACTGACATATGAGGCTGCGCATCTTTCGTGTGGATATTGGCCTTTGAACCATCTTTTTTAGAGACGTGTGTGCCCAAATGATTGTCCATTTTTATTAATTGTCTGGTGTTTATTGTGTTCTGAGAGTTCTTTTTAAACGTTGGATATAAGACTTCAATCAGGTACTATGTTTTAAAATATTTTTTCCAGTCTGTTGATTACTTTTGTCATTTATTTAAGAAGGTATGTTAAAGAGCGAAAGAACAAAAGTTTGAATTTGACAAAATTAACATATCAATGTTTAATTTGGGGGGATTGTATTTTTTATATCCTAAAAAATACACAAGAAATCTTTCCTAAGCCAAGGTCATACATATTTATGTTATGTTTAATTCTAGAAATTTTATAGTTTTTCTTATTTATTTTGTTTTCTTTTATAGACAGGCATTTACTCTGTTGTCCAGTCAGGAGTGTAGTAGCATAATCATTGATCACTGCAGTCTCCAAATCCTGGGCTCAGCTTAAGTGATCCTTTCACCTCAGCACCCTGAGTATCTAGGACTGCACACATATGCGACTGCATCCAGCTATTTTTTGTACAGTCTCACTATATTGCCCAGGCTAGTCTCCAACTACTGGCCTCAAATAATCCTTCCACCTTGGCTCTCCAAAGCACTTGTATTACAAGCATCAGCTTCCAGTTTGAAGCTTTGCATTTAAGTCTATAATTCATTTTGAGTTAATTTTTACAGATGTTTTGACTTATGGATCAAAGTGTATATTGACTGCAGAAAGATATCCTTTTTTCCCAGCATAATCTGTTCAAAAGATTCCATTCATGAACACAGATGAAGGTAAAGAAAAACAACCCAACAACCCAAATCTTACTTCCAAACAGCAAAAGGATTTTCTTGAACCTTCTGGGTAACTGAGGTCACAAGGCAACCAACTGGACATATATCTATGGGGAGAGAGATAAGGAGAGAGGAGATACAAGCACAGGCTTACCTGGGAAAGATGCAGGGAGAGACCAGAAAGAAGAGTCCTGCAAATTTGTGAAGGTCAAAACTTGAAGATGATAAACACGGCAAGTTCTCACTCTCACTCTCTTGCAGGCATTTTCTCCATTATCATCACTGGGTCTTCAAGAACAGTTGGGAAAAGTACTGAGAAGTTCCCACTCATGGAGCAGATCCACTGACAGGAAATAGCAACAGCTGAAGTAGAAGCAGAAAATTACACCTAAAGTCTTCCATTAAGTAGGAGAGACAACTAGTTGCAGCTAAGGGAAGGGGAAAATAAAACAAAACAAAATGAAACAAAAAAACAGTTCTCTTTCTAAGAGAGAGTCAGGGAAATAGCCTGGTCTCAGAAATATGCCAGGGAAGGGGTAGGAGCAATGCAAAGGCCCCATTCAGGAGTTTTAGGGACACAGTGATGGCCTATGACTAAGCCTACCTATTCTGATAGATAATGCCACCATTCCCCAACCCCAGTTCCTGCCACAGATATAAGGCTGGAAATTATCAAATAACATATAACTCGGCACAGGCAGACCCTTTCTGAAGTGAAGCCTAAACAGAACACTTAAAATGAAGGATGGAAAAGAACTCACTGGTGAACCATCTCTGCCGTTAACATAAATTATTGCTAGTGATACCTGAAGCCTATGTTGCACTGATAGTAATAGAACAACAATAAGTGTTACATCCAGCCCACCTTCTAATTAGGTTAACTCAAAGCCCCACAACAAAGACCCAGCAAAACGAAAGATGTGCCCAATCAAGGCATTAAAAGTATTTACAAAGGCCAGGAATGATAGCTCACACCTGTAATCCCAGCATTTTGAGAAGCCTAGGTGGGCAGATTGCTTGAGCTCAGGAGTTTGAGACAGACTAACCTGGACAACATGGGAAACCATCTTTACAAAAAATACAAAATATTAGCCAGGCCTGGTGGTGGCATGCTGGTATTCCCAGCTACTCTGGGGGCTGAGGTTGGGGGATCGCCTGAGCCTGGGAGGTGAAGGTTGCAGGGAGGTAAAGGTTGCATTGAGCCACTGAGCTCCAGCCTAGTTTGACAGAGTGAGACCCTGTTATACACACAAACACACACACACACACACATAATGTATTTACATCACTTTCTAACAGCCTACATAAGATGTTTGTTTTTCAACAACAACAACAAAATCGTGAGGCATACATACACGTAAAAAAAAAAAAAAAAGGCAACACAACCCCTATAAATAAAGCAATCATCAGAACAGTATTCAGATAGGACATAAACAATGGAACAATTCAAGGCTGCAGTGAGCTGAGATCGTGTCACTGCACTCCAGCCTAGGCGATAGTGCCAGAAAACCCTGTTTCAAAACAAAACAAAACAAAAAAAAAAAACAAAATAGTTTGACCAGAATCTTAAAATAATTATGATTAAAATATTAAAGGAGCTAGTGAAAAATGTAGACAACATTCAGTCGAGGTAAAATTTGAATGGTTCAGCAAAATAATTTAAGCAAGGAAATGAAAATCATTTTTAAAAAATCTAAAGGAAGTTCTAGAAAAGGAAAACACAGTATCGATGTCCTGCAAAAATGACTTTAAATAAAGAATTTCACAAATAGCAACACTGGTGGTTATTCATCCTCTTATTTACTCCACAATAAATTGTAACGGGAGGCATTAAGGTGAAAAGAATATGCCAGTTAAAAAGTTGGATGTACCCAAACAAATGTAAAGCACAGGAAATAAAATATGTATAGGTAAATTAGGATTCGTATTTTTCTTATTTTTAATTAGATCAAAAAAATTTGACTGTATGAAGCAAAAGTGGTAACATTATATTATGCTATTGTAGCATTTGTAAAAGTACTCTATGGCACTAATAGCACAAAGATAGGGAATTAAAAATACAGTGTTATAACTTTAAATACATTACACATGAAATGGTATATTATTATTTGAAGGTGGAATTTATTTATCTATAGGTGTATATTTTAAACCTTAAAGCCCTAAAATATTTTAGGAAAAGGTAATCAAAATAATAAGTCAATAGTTAAGATAAAATTAAATCTTAAAAAAACACTGAATTAACCTAAGCCAATTTTTTAAAGGAAAAATAAAGACAAGGGAATAACCAAAGCCTGGCAGAGACACAACAAAAAAAAAAGAATTTTAGACCAATATCCCTGAAGAACATCGATGCAAAAATCCTCAATAAAATACTGGCAAAACAAATCCAGCAGCACATCAAAAAGCTTATCCACCATGATCAAGTGGGCTTCATCCCTGGAATGCAAGGCTAGTCCAATATAAGCAAATCAACAAATGCAATCCAGCATATAAACAGAACCAAAGACAAAAACCACATGATTATCACAATAGATGCAGAAAAGGCCTTTGAAAAAATTCAACAGCCCTTCATGCTAAAAACTCTCAATAAATTCGGTATTGATGGAATGTATCTCAAAATAACAAGAGCTATTTATGACAAAACCACAGTCAATATCATACTCAATGGGCAAAAACTGGAAGCATTCCCCTTGAAAACTGGCACAAGACAGGGATGCCCTCTCTCACCACTCCTATTCAACATAGAATTGGAAGTTCTGGCCAGGGCAAGCAGGCAAGAGAAAGAAATAAAGGATATTCAATTAGGAAAAGAGGAAGTCAAATTGTCTCTGTTTGCAGATGACATGATTGTATATTTAGAAAACTCAATTGTCTCAGCCCAAAATCTCCTTAAGCTGATAAGCAACTTCAGCAAAGTCTCAGGATACAAATCAATGTGCAAAAATCACAAGCATTGTTATACACTAATAACAGACAAACAGAGAGCCAAATCATGAGTGAACTCTCATTCACAATTGCTTCAAACAGAATACAATACCTAGGAATCCAAATTACAAGGGATGTGAAGGACCTCTTCAAGGAGAACTACAAACCACTACTCAATGAAATAAAAGAGGACACAAACAAATGGAAGAATATTCCATGCTCATGGATAGGAAGACTCAATATTGTGAAAATGGCCATACTGCCCAAGGTAATTTATAGATTCAATGCCATCCCCATTAAGCAACCAATGAGTTTCTTCACAGAATTGGAAAAAACTACTTTAAAGTTCATATGGAATGAAAAAGGAGCCCGCATTGCCAAGACAACCCTAAGCAAAAAGAACAAAGCTGGAGGCATCATGCTACTTGACTTCAAACTATATTACAAGTCTACAGTAACCAAAACAGCATGGTACTGGTACCAAAACAGAGATATAGACCAATGGAACAGAACAGAGCCCTCAGAAATAATACCACATGTCTACAACCATCTGATCTTTGACAAACCCGACAAAAACAAGAAACAGGGAAAGGATTCCCTATTTAATAAATGGTGCTGGGAAAACTGGCTAGCCATACATAGAAAGCTGAAACTGGATCTCTTCCTTACTGCTTATACAAAAATTAATTCAAGATGGATTAGAGACTTAAATGTTAGACCTAAAATCAAAAAAACCCTTGAAGAAAACCTAGGTAATACCATTCAGGATATAGGCATGGGCCAGGACTTCAGGTCTAAAACACCAAAAGCAATGGCAACAAAAGCCAAAATTGACAAATGGGATCTAATCAAACTAAAGAGCTTCTGCACAGCAAAAGAAACTACCACTGGAATGAACAGGCAACCTACAGAATGGGAGAGAAGTTTTACAATCTACTCATCTGACAAAGGGCTAATATCCAGAACCTACAAAGAACTCAAACAAAATTACAAGAAAAAAACAAACAACCCCATCAAAAAGTGGGCAAAGGATATGAACAGACACTTCTCAAAAGAAGACATTTATGCAGCCAACAGACACATGAAAAAATGCTCATCATCACTGGCCATCAGAGAAATGGAAATCAAAACCACAATGAGATACCATGTCACATCAGTTAGAATGGTGATCGTTAAAAACTCAGGCAACAATAGGTGCTGGAGAGAATGTGGAGAAACAGGAACACTTTTACACTGTTGGTGGGACTGTAAACTAGTTCAACCATTGTGGAAGACAGTGTGGTGATTCCTCAAGGATCTAAAACTAGAAATACCATTTGACCCAGGCATCCCATTACTGGGTATATACCCAAAGGATTACAAATCATGCTGCTATAAAGACACATGCACACATATGTTTATTGCGGCACTATTCACAATAGCAAAGACTTGGAACAAATCCAAGTGTCCATCAGACAGAATTAAGACAGACTGAATTAAGAAAATGTGGCACATACACCATGGAATACTACGCAGCCATAAAAAAGGATGAGTTCATGTCTTTGTAGGGACATGGATGCAGCTCAAAACCATCATTCTCAGCAAACTATCTCAAGAACAGAAAACAAAACACCACATGTTCTCACTCATAGGTGGGAATTGAACAATGAGAACACTTGGACGCAGGAAGGGGAACATCACACACTGGAGCCTGTTGTGGGGTGGGGGGAGGGGGAAGGGATAGCATTAGGAGAAATATTTAATGTAAATGACGAGTTAATGGGTGCAGCACACCAACATGGAACATGTATACATATGTAACAAACCTGCATGTTGTGCACATGTACCCTAGAACATAAAGTAAAATAAAAATAAATTTAAGAAAAAGAACAAAAAAGAAAAGGGAATAAAGAAAACAAACAAAAAACTACTAGAAAGAAGGAAGGTGTTCATCCAGTTATAACAATAATCACATTAATTCTAAGTAGTTTAAAAACACCAGAGTTTGTCATATTGGGTCATTGATTTGAGACCTTTTCTAATATGTGTTTAGTTACATAAATTGCCCCGTGTCTACTGTTTTGTCAGCATCCAACAAATTTGATATACTTTGATTTCCATTTTATTTCAGTTCAACATACTCTGTTGATTTTTACTGACCCAAGCAAGAGTTAGATTATTTTTTATTTCTAAATATTTAAGGAATGTATAAACTTTCTAAATATCTTTCTATGTGTCTCTAATTTGATTCACTTGTGAATAGAAAACATAGTTTGCATAGTTTTTATCCTTTTGAATGTGTTGAAACATTTTGTTTTCCAATACACAGTCAATCTAGGTGAATGTTTAGGGTGCACTTTAAAACAATGTGTATCTTGTTGTGGTTTGAGTGTTTCTAAAATGTCTATCAGGTAAAATTTGTTTATAGAGTTGTTCAAGTTTTCTATACATAAGCTTGTTTAGGTAATGTGTCATCTTTCACTGTGTGTGTGTGTGTATGTCTGTGTGTCTCCGTGTCTGTATTTGTGTCGGTGAAGTTAACACTTTTGTTATGCCTGAGGATATTTATTACAAATAATAAATATTTATTTGTTATAAATAAGAATGGTGATAAAGATGAACATGGGAGGCTGCTTGGTTTTGTATCTATTTTGTGACATGAGTGAGTGAGTATAGAGGGGTTCCTTTTGTAGCAATGCACTGAGTTCCTCATGTATTTTAATATGATTTTCTGCATACATTTAATATGCCACTTAAAGCATTTCAAAATAATAAAAGACATTTTACACATATACAGATATATTTTACAAATAAACAGCTACGTAGAATGTTCCTCTTTATTTCTTACATGGAAACATACCCTGCATCATGTACCTCACATTTTTCATTTTTATATAAAGCAATATTGTATTAGTCCATTTTCATACTGCTATGAGGAAATACCCAAGACTGGGTAATTTACAAAGAAAAAGAGGTTAATGGACTCATGGTTCCATATGGGTGGGGAGGTCTCACAATCATGGTGGAAGACAAAGCAGGAGCAAAGGCATGTCTTACATGACAGCAGGCAAGAGGATGTGTGCAGGGGAACTGCCCTTCATAAAACCATCAGATCTCATGAGATGTAGTCACTATCATGAAAACAGCATGGGAAAAACCTGTCCCTATGATTCAATTATCTCCCATCGGGTCTCTACCACAACACATGGGGATTATGGGAGCTACGATTCAAGATGAGATTTGGGTGGGGACACAGCCAAATGATATTGGCCACCCTGGCCTCTCCCAAATCTCAGGTCCTCACATTTCAAAACCAATCATGCCTTCCCAACAGTCCTCCAAAGTCGTGACTCATGTCAGCATTAACTCAAAGTCCATAGTCCAAAGTCTCAACCGAGACAAGGCAAGTCCCTTCCGCCTATAAGCCTGTAAGTTCAAAAGCAAGTTATTTACTTCCTAGATATAGTGGGGGTACAGGGACTGGGTAAATACACCTGTTCCAAATGGGAGAAATTGAACAAAACTAAGGGGCTACAAGCTCCATACAAGTCTGAAATCCAAGAAGGCAATCATTAAAACTTAACATTCCAAATGATCTTCTTTGACTCCATAGCTCACATCCAAGTCACACTGACACAAGAGGGGGGCTCCCACGGTCTTGGAAGCTCTAGTTCTGTGGCTTGGCAGGGTACTGGCTCTCTCCTGTTGCTTTCATGGGCTATCATTGAGTATCTGTGCTTTTCCAGGCAAACGGTGCAAGCTGTCAGTGGATCTACCATTCTGAGGTCTGGAGGACAGTGGCCTTTTTCTCACAGCTCCACTAGGCAGTGCCCCAGTGGGGATTTTGTGTGGGGACTCCAATCCCACATTTCCCTTCCACACTGCCCTAGCAGATGTTTTCCATGAGTGCCCTGCCCCTGAAGCAAACTTCTGCCTGGACATTCAGGCGTTTCTATACATCCTGTGAAATCTACATGGAGGTTCCATAAACCAAATTCTTTACTTCTGTGCACCCACAGGCCCAATGCTACATGGAAGGATCTAAGGCTTGGGGCTTGCACCCTCTGAAGCAACAACCTGATCATTGGCCCCCTTTAGCCACAGCTGGGAAGCAGGGCGCCAATTCCTGAGACTGCACAAAGCAACAAAGCCTTGAGCCCAGCTCACCAAACCATTTTTTTATTCTAGACTTTCAGGCTTATGATGGGGGAGACTTCAGTGAAGACCTCTGACATGCCCTGGAGACACTTTCCCCATTGTTTTGGCAATTAACATTTGGCTCCTTGTTATTTATGCATATTTTTGCAATCGACTTGAATTTCTCCTCAGAAAATAGAATTTTCTTTTCTATTGCATCATCAGGCTGCAGATTTTCTGAATTTTTTTGCTTGGCTTCCCTTTAAACATAAGTTCCAATTTTTTTTTTTTTCTTTTTTGAGACAGAGTCTTGCTCTGTCGCCCGGGCTGGAGTGCAGTGGCCAGATCTCAGCTCACTGCAAGCTCCGCCTCCCAGGTTTATGCCATTCTCCTGCCTCAGCCTCCCGTGTAGCTGGGACTACACGTGCCTGCCACCTCGCCCAGCTAGTTTTTTGTATTTTTTAGTAGAGACGGGGTTTCACCATGTTAGCCAGGATGGTCTCGATCTCCTGACCTCGTGATCCGCCCATCTCGGCCTCCCAAAGTGCTGGGATTACAGGCTTGAGCCACCGCACCCAGCATAAGTTCCAATTTTAAACCATATCTTTGTAAATATATAAAACTGCATGCTTTTAATGGCACCCAAGTCACATCTCGAATCCTTCGCTGCTTGGAAATTTCTTTTGCCATACACCCTAAATCATCTCTCTCATGTTCAAAGTTCCACAGATCTCTAGGGCAGGGGCAAAATGCCGCCAGTCTCTTTGCTAAAACATAGCAAGAGACACGTTTACTCCAGTCCCCAACAAGTTCCTCATCTCCATCTCAGACCACCTCAGCCTATACTTTGTTGTCTATATCACTATCAGCATTTCAGTCAAAGCCATTCAACAAGTTTCTAGGAAGCTCCAAACTTCCCCATATTTTCCTGTTTTTTGAGTCCTCCAAAGCTCTAGAAAGTTCCAACTTTTCACACATTTTCCTGTCTTCTTCTGAGAAGACAGGAAATGCTTCCAACCTCTGCCTATTACCCAGTTCCAAAGTTGTTTCCACATTTTAGGGTATCTTTACAGCAGTACCCTACTCCAGCAGTATCAATTTACTGGGGAGGCCTCATAATCATGGCAAAAGGCAAAGAGGGGCAAAGGCATACCTTACATGGCGGTAGGCAAGAGGATGTGTGCAGGGAAACTGTCCTTTATAAAACCATCAGATCTCATGAATCTTATTCATTATCACAAGAACAGCACAGAAAAAAATCCACCTCCATGATTCTATTACCTCCATTCCACCAGGTCCCTCCTACAACATGTGAGGATCATAGGAGCTATGATTTAAGATAAGATTTTGTTGGGGACACAGCCAAACCATATCAGATATAAAAATCATTCTATATTAGTGTATGATTCTATATCAAGGTCATTCAATTTGAAAATACTTTTATATAACTTTATATTTTAAAAATGTCTTGAATTAGAACATGTAACATGTTCAACAGATTAGATAATTATTCAGGTATATAATTAGACACCCATTTCTTTACAAATGAACAATATATATATATATTTTTACCAGTTCTCTTAGGGTTTTTCAGATGTTAGCCTTGTGTATATTGTTTTTTAATGCAAATTTCCAGGAATAAAATTTCCCATAAAAATAAGCATTATAAATGTTAATAGATATTCCAAAATTTATCATCTAATTGATTAAAAACCTTCATTCCCATCTGCAGTACAATAGGGCAACTGTTTGCAAATTGTCTTTCTAAATTTGTCAGTTAGCAATGTGTTTTTTTCCATCTGATAGGTAAAGATTGGTATCATATTTTAAATAAACAATCACAATTCTTAAATAAAATAAATACATTAAATAAATAAATTAAATTAAATAAATAAAATTGTATCTTAAACAAGACACCATTCTGTCTTAATCAAAAGACAGAAATTAAATATACATTAATTTACACAAATAACATTGTATACTTTTATCAGTAGATAATAACGTTTTTGTATTTGCCCATTTTTCTACTTGGCCATTTACTTATTTATTTATTTTGTATGTGATGTTGAATATATAAGATCAAAAGTCACCATGAAGGATGCTGAACAATTGTGCTTTTAAAATTGATACTTTTTAAGTAACATAAGCATAATATTGATGCTAAATGTTCTACTGAGGACTTGGTAGTAAAATTCTTTTACGATGATTTTCTTTTTTATTATGTAATTATTATTTTCTTAGTTTTTTAGTTTTATTTCTTGTCGGTCCATACTAGGTGTATACATTTGTGGGGTACGTGAAATATTTTGCTACAAGCATGCAACGAGAAATAAGCACATCATGGACATCGTGGGTTATCCATCCCCTCAAGTATTAATACTTTGCATTAGAAACAATCCAGTTAAACTATTTTAGTTATTTTAAAATGTAAAATTAAGTTATTATTGACTGCAGTCACCCTACTATGCAATAAATAGTATGTCTTATTCATTCTTTCTAACTACATTTTTGTACCCATTAACTATTCCCACCTCCCCTTATGCTCCCACTACACTTTCCAGTCTCTGGGAACCATCCTTCCACTCTCTATCCCCATTAGTTCAACTGTTTTGATTTTTAGATTTCACTAATAAATGAGAACACGTGATGTTTGTCTTTCTGTGCCTGACTTATTTCACTTAATGTAATCATCTTCAGCTTCATCCATATTGTTGCAAATGACTGTATCTCATTCTTTTCTTTTTAAGGTTGAATAGTATTCCATTATGATTATGTACCACATTTTCTTTATCCATTTATATGTGGATGAACACTTAGACTGCTTCTAAATCTTAGCTATTGCGAATAGTACTGCAACAAACATAGATGTGCAGATCTCTTGTATATGCTGATTTCCTTTCTTTTGAGTTTATACCCAGCAGTAGTATTGCTGAATGATATGGTAGCTCAATTTTTAGCTTTTATTTATTTATTTATTTTTTGAGACAAAATCTCGCTCTGTCACCCAGGCTGAAGTACAGTGCCACAATTTTGGTGAACTGCAACCTTCACACCCTGGGTTCAAGTGATTCTTCTGCCTCCACCTCCCAAATAGCTGGAATTACAAGCACCTGACACCACACCTGATTAATTTTTGTCTTTTTAGTAGAGACATGATTTCACCACGTTGACCAGGCTGGTCTCAAACTCCTGATCTCAGGTACTCCATTTGCCTTGGCCTCCCAAAGTGCCAATTTTTAGTTTTTTGAGGAACTGCCAAGTTGTTTTACATAATGGTTGTACTTATTTATATATCCACCAACAGTTTACAAGTGTTTCTTTTTCTCCACATCCTTGTCAGCATTTGTTATTGCCTGTCTTTGGATATAATCCATTTTAACTGGGTTGACGGATGGGTAGTTTGCAAATATTTTGTCCTAGTCTGTGAGTTATTTCTTCACATTGTTGATTGTATCTTTTAAAGTGCAGTAGCTTTTTAACTTGATGTGATCCCATTTGTCCATTTCGGTTTTGGTTGCATATGCTACTGAGGTATTGCTCAAGAAATTTTTGCCCTGATCAATATCCTAGACATTTTCCTCAATGTCTTCTTATAGTAGTTTCATAGCTTGAGATTTTAGATTTAAGTCTTTAATTCATTTTGTTTTCATTTTTTTACATGACAAGAGGTGGGGATCTAGTTTCATTTTTCCACATATGGATATCCAGTTTTCCCAGCATCATTTATTAAAGAGACTGTCTTTTCTTCAGTATATGTTCTTAATACCTTTACAATGATTTCCTATTCATTCGTCAATGTGTAAAAAAATACAACTGACCCTTGAACAATGCAGAAGTTGGGGCACTGACTCCCACACACATAGTCCAAAATCCAAGTATAAGTTTTAACTATCAAAAAATGTAACTACTATACTAATAGACTACTCTTGACCTGAAGCCTTACCAATAACATAGTCAACACATATTTTGTATCTTATATTTATTATATACTGTAGTCTTACAGTAAAGTAATCTATAGAAAATAAATTTGATTAAGAAAATTGCAAGGAAAATATACTTACACTCAATTAAATGTACATGGATCGTCATAAAGGTCTTCATCGTCATCATCTTCATGTTGAGTAGACTGCAGAGAGGGATTGGACTTACTCTCTCAAGGGTGACAGAAGCAATAGAAAATCTGCATATAAATGGACTTACACAGTTGAAACCCATGTTGTTCCAGGGCCAACTTTCTACTGCATATTCATTAGGAAAAAAGCACCAATCTGTGATCAACAAAAAAAAATTCTTAATTCGCAGGTTTACTTTAAGTTTTTTTTTTTTTTTTTTTTTTTAAGATGGAGTCTCTCGCTCTGTCATCGAGGCTGGAGTGCAGTGCGTGATCTCTGCTTACTGCGACCTCTGCCTCCAGGGTTCAAGCGATTCTCCTGCCTCAGTCTCTGGAGTAGTTGGGATTACAAGCATGTGATGCCATGCCCAGCTAAGTTTCATAGTTTTAGTAGAGAAGGGGTTTCACCATGTTGGCCAGGCTGGTCTTGCACTCCTGACCTCAAGCAGTTCACCCACCTCAGCCTCCCAAAGTGCTGGGATTACAAGTGTGAGCCACCACACCTGACCTGAAGTTTTTTGTTATTGTATGTACTTGGATGAGTAACAAAACTATATTGCTTGATTTTTAATAAAACTAAACGTAAACTTATTTTTAATATGCTTAATATACAAAATTCTTGCTGTTGTAAAGGCTAAGGACAATAGTAATAAAAATAGTAACAACCAACAGCAACAACATCCATTATTTCACAGAGGGTAAGTCAGGACTAATTAATGTTATATAGAAATTTATATGATTTAAGATACTATTTAGTTTCCCAGAAGCATTGGCAGAATAATATGCTAAGGAAAATATTAATAATTAATAGAAATGCTATATGAACAAAGAGTAAGACACACGTATGGTTTTTTTAATGAGGTGTAAATGAAAGGGGAAATAATATCCTTTTTGCTTTCACATACAAAACATTTTGGGTCCTATATGTTGGGGTTATATATTTTGTAATATTAAATACTGGATTGAATGTAATAAATTTTACTATGAAAAGTAAATATTGCTTATTACATACAATTAAACTATTGCTCAAATATGTTCAGAAGTAAAGCTATAAAATCATAAAGGAGCAGGGATTAGAGCAGCATAGTCTATAATCATTACTGAGCTCTACTTGGCAGAATTGTTCAATAATAGTACTATCTAGAATTTTGTGTAAACTAGTGTGTTTACTATACTGTAGTTCAGTGTCAAATATGGCAGCAGTTAAATGTAAAAAATAGATTTAATAAGAATATTGAAATTTTATGTACATAGGATCATATTTATTAGAAAAAAAATCCCCATTTTACCTATACTTGTTACTATCTAATTAGACATCTTTACATTTCTATCACAATTCAGTGGCAAGTAAATAGAATAGTGTACACTGTAAGTTCAAATCAGTATTGTCATCGCCACGTGGCACATACTCAAAAGTTGACCACACAATCGGACACAAAACTAACCTCAGCAAATGCAAAAGGACCAAAATCACACCAAGCACATTCTCAGACCACAATACACACAAAAAATGTCAATGCTAAAAACATCACTGTAAACCATGCAATTACATGGAAATTAAACAACAGCTTTCTCCTGAATGACTTTTGGGTAAATAATAAAATTAAGGCAGAAATCAAGAAGTTCTTTGAAACTAATAAGAACAAAGATACAACATACCAGAATATCTGGGACCCACCTAATGCAGTGTTAGGAGAGAAATTTATGGCACTGAATGTCCACATTAAAAAGTTAGAAATATCTTAAATTAACAACCTAACATTACAACTGAAAGAATTAGAGAAGCAAAAGAAAATCAATAGCTAGCAGAAGAAAAGAAATAACCAAAATCAGAGCTGAACAGAAGGAGATTAAGACACAACGCCATCCAAAAAATCAAGAAATCCAGGAGTTTGGTTTTTGAAAAAAAAAAAAAAAGGATAGGCTGCTAGATAGACTAATAAAGAGGAAAAAAGAGAATATCCAAATAAACACAATTGGAAACAACAAAGAAGATGTTACCACAGATCCCACAGAAATAAAAATAACCATCAGAAATTACCGTGAACACTTCTATGCACACAAACTAAAAAATCTAGAAGACATGGATAAATTCATGGACATACACACCTTCCCAACACTGAAACAAGAAGAAATTGATTCCCTGAACAGACCTGAAACAAACTCAAAAATTAAATCAGTAATAAATAGTCTGCCAACCAAAAATAGCCCAGGACCAGATAGATTCACAGCCAAATTCTACCAGATGTACAAAGTATAGCTAGCACCATTCCTGCTAAAACTCTTTCCCAAAAATTAGGAGAAAGGATTTCTCCCTAACTCATTCTATGAGGCTAGTATCATCCTGATACCAAAACCTGGCAGAAACACAAAACAAATAGAATTTCAGGCCAATATCCTTTATAAACATTTATGCAAAAATTCTCAACAAAATACTGGCAAACCAAATCCAGCAGCACAACAAAAAGCTAATCCACCACAATCAAGCAGGCTTCATCCCTGGGATGCAAGGTTGGTTCAACATATGCAAAGCAATAAATGTGATTCATTACATAAACAGAACTAAAGACAAAAACCCATGATTAGCTCAGTAGATTTTGAAAAAGCTTTCGATAAAATTCAATATCCCTTTAATGTTAAAAACTCTCAAACTAGGTATTGAAGAAACATACCTCAAAATAATGAGAGCCATCTGTGACAAAACCACAGCCAACAGTATACTGAATGGGGAAAAGCTGGAAGCATTCCCCTTGAAAACAGACACAAGTCAAGGATGTCCTCTCTCACCACTCCTTTTCAACATAGTATTGGAAATCCTGGCCAGAGCAATCAGGCAAAAGAAAGAAAGGCATCCGAATAAGAAGACAGGAAGTTAAACTATTTATTTGCAGATAGCAAAATTCTATATCTAGAAAATCCCATAGTTTTGGTTCAAAATCTCCTTTAGCAGCTGATAAACAGCTTCAGCGAAGTTTCAGAATGCACTATCAATGGACAAAAATTATTAGCATTCCTATACACCTACAACAGCCAAGCCAAGAGTCAAACCAGGAATGCAATCTCATTCAAAATTGCCACACACGAAAATTAAATATCTAGGAAGACAGCTAAACAGGGAGGTGAAAGGCCTCTAAACTGGAATTGCAAAGCACTGCTCCAAGAAATTAGAAATGATACCAACAAATGAAAAGACATTCCTTGCATATGGACAGGAAGAATCAACATTTTTAAAATGGCTATGCTACTCAGAGCAATTTACAGTTTCAAACCTATTCCTGTCAAACTAATGACATTCTTCACAGAACTAGAAAAAAATATTTTAAAATTCATATGGAACCAAAATAGAGCCCAAAAAGCCAAGGCAATCCTAAGCAAAAAGAACAAAGCTAGAGACATCATATTACCTGACTTCAAACTATACTACACGGCTACAGTAATCAAAACAGCACGGTACTGGTACAAAAACAGACAACACATAGACCAATGGAACATAATGGAGAGCCTGGAAATATGGCTCCACAACTACTACCATCTGATCTTCAACAAAAGGGACAAAAACAAGAAATAGGGAAAGGACTCCCTATTAAATAAATGGTGTTGAAATAGCTGGCTAGCCACATGCAGAAGATGGAAACTGGATCTTTTTCTTATACCATATACAAAAAATAACTCAAAATAGATTAAAGACTTAAAAAAAAAAAAAAGACTATAAAAATCCAGGAAGACAACCTAGACAATACCATGCCAGACATAGGAATGAGCAAAGATTTCATGACCAAGATGCCAAAGCAGTTGCAACAAAAACGACGACAAATGGGATCTAATTAAGCATTATAGCTTCTGCATAGCAAAAGAAACTACCAGCAATATAAACAACCTATGGAATAGGAGAAAACATTTGCAAACTATACATCTGACAAAGGTCTAATATCCAGCATCTATAATAAGCCTAAACAAATTTACAGTAAAAAAAAAAAAGAAAAGAATCCCACTAAAAATGGTCAGAGGACATGAACAAACACTTTTCAAAAAAAAGATATACATGTGACCTACAAACATATGGAAAAAAAAGCTCAATATCAATGATGCTTGCAGAAATGCAAATCAAAACCACAATGAAATATCATCTTATACCAGTCAGAATGGCTATTAGCAAAAGGTCAAAAAACAACAGATGCTGACTAGTTTGCAGAGAAAAGGGAAAACTTATACATTGTTGGGAGTGTAAATTAGTTCAACCATTGTGGGGAAGCAGTGTGGCAATTTCTTAAAGTGCTAAAAACACAGAATTAGCGTTTGACCCAGCAGTCCTATTACAAGGTATATACCCAAAGGAATATAAGTCATTCTACCATACATATACATGCACATGAATGTTCGTTGCAGTAATATTCACAATACCAAGGACACGGAATCAACCTAAATGTCCATCAATGATAGATTTGATAAAGAAAATGTGGCACATGTACACCATGGAATACTATGCAAACATAAAACAGGAACAAGATCACGTCTTCTGCGGAAACATGTATGGAGTTAGAGGCCATTATCCTTACCAAACTAAGGAAGAAACAGAAAACCAAATGCCTCATGTTCTCACTTATAACTGACAGCTTAATTACGAGAACACATGGACACAAAGAAGGGAACAACAGACACAGGGGCCTACTTGAGAGTGAAGAGTGGGATGAGGGAGAGGATCAGAAAAAATAGCTATTGGATACTAGGCTGAGTAAAGTGACAAAATAATCTGTATAACAAAACCCTGTGACATGAGTTCACCTATATAACAAACCTGCACACATACCCCATATCCTAAAATAAAAGTTTAGAAAAATTAAAACAAATAGTCTGGGTGAAGTGGCTCACGCCTGCAATACTAGTATTTTGGGAGGCTGAGGCGTGTGGATCACTTGAGCCCAGGAGTTTGGGACCAGCCTGTGAAACATAGCGAAACCCCTTATTTACAAAAACACAAAAGTTAACTGGGCATGGTGGTGCTCAGCTGTAGTCCCACCTACTCAGGAAGTTGGGGTGGGAGCATCACCTGAGCCTGGGGAGGTCAAGGCTGCAGAGAACCTTGATCATGCCACTGTACTCCAGCATGGGCAACAGAGTGAGACCCTGTCTTAAAAAGAAAAAAAAAGGGACCATAGGACAAGGAAAAATAAAAATTTGTATGTGTATCCTAACTTACATATACTTAATTATTATAACAGTAAAATGAAAGCATGTCACTAGTGTGCTTTTTATTTTACAGGTGCAATTATACTTTCACTAATGAGTAAGATACTGATTGTGGCAACAAAGACTATATTACAATAAGCAATGCTTATTTTCTGTTTCATGCTTATTTCTTTTCATGTTGCATTGGATTTGCTTAGATTACCACCAAATACCATACCACAGGAACTCTAATCGCTCTCATCTCAATCTTTCAAGTTCCAACTTCAGTACCACCTTTTCCAGCATCATCAAACATCATCGGGAGACCTATGGTTCTCTCCTGTGTTTCCAGAGGACATAATCGGGCTTGTTACTTGATCATGCCTCTGCTACTGCCCTGTATTCTGATTTAGCTGTGTCTACTCTCGTTCCCATTAATCATGGACTTCCTTGAAAGTAAGGATCATGCCTGCATCATGTTCACATCTCTTACTATATGTAACATGGTGCACAGCTCTTTGTGGATATTCTTATTGAATGTCTAAAAGACTAACTGAATTACATGGATTGAAATCAGGTAAGGAGAATTTCCACCAATTATTTCATATACTACCTATTATCATGACCCTTTCCAACAAACAAAAAAGGTACAATTGCTGGTACAGATTTATTGTGTAGTTTCACAATCTTTGGCAGCTACATATAATTTATTTTTTTTTTTAGCTGCTGTCCTTTAAAAATGTGTCACGGTTATATGGCAAATAAGTTTGCTTTTTCTTCTGGTATCTTTTAAGCTTTATTGGAGTATAATTTTTGAACAATAACCATCACCTTTTAAAGTGCAGTTGTTCAAACTTACTGATCATATTCAAATTTGCCAATACTTTCTTTATCAATGTCCAACAGGCTATTAATCTTAATCTTAATCAGAGGAGTTTTCATTACAAACACTACAGATTTGTCTTTACAAGCTGGTGTCTTTTCCTTGATTCATATCTTAGGAAAAAACACCTTAAGTCTTTCATTTTCAGGTAAGATATTAGCTCTATTGTTCTTTAGATGATTGTGATCAGTTGAGGAAGTTTCGTGATATTTATAGATTGCTGTGAGTTTTTCGCGTTAATCCATCTTAGATTTTGTCAAATGCATTTTCTGCATCAATTGATATGATCATACTCATTTTCTTTGGCTTGTTGATAATGTGAATTATATTGTTTGATTAGCAAATGTTGAACCAGGCTTACATGCCTGGAATAAATCCCAATTGGTGGTGGTGTATAATTCTTTTCAGATATTATTACTTTCCGTTTGATAGATTTTGTTGAGGACATTTGCACCTATTTTCAAGAGAGATGCTTTTCTGTAGTTTTCTGGTTTTTTTCATGTCTTTATTTATCTTGGTATTAGAGTACTTCTGGCCTCAGATAATGAGTTAGGAAGTATTTTCTCTGCTTCCATTTGCTAAAAGAATTTGTGAATAATTGATATTAATTCTTCTTTGAATGTTTTGTGGAATTTGCCAGTGAAACCATCTGAGCTCATTTGAAACCAAGAGAACTGTCACTTTCTGGAAGTTTATTAATTATTGATTCAATTTATTTATTAGATATAGGTCTATTTAGATTCCGTCTTTTTGTACAAGATTTTGTAGTTTATGTCTTTCAGGGAATTGGTTCGTTATGTCGAATTTTCAAATATGTAAGAACAGAGTTGTTCATGTTTTCTTATTTTTCCTTATAATATCTGTGGAATGAACCACAAAAATATTTTATTTTTCCTTAACATTTTTTTTCTGTGCTCTTCCTTTTAGAAGCAGCCCCCAGTGTCTCTCCTACATTGCTTTCTTTCTAAAAACCTACATATCCAATTATATATTGGTGGACATTTAGACTTGTGCCAGCTTTTGGTTATTTAAAATTGTGTATAATAAAAAGTTTTTTGTTTAAATAAAATCTTTAAAAAAAAGTGCCACTTTCCTAAGTATTCTCAATGTTTCCACTGTCATTAGAATAAATGTCACCTTAGTTACATCGTCTTACAATATCTGGCTCTGGCTTATTGCTACAGTCTATCTTAAGCTTTTCTTTCCCTTCTTCACCATGACCAGATATTGTTGCCATTATTATTATTATTTTTTGTAACTCACATTCACAATCCACATATATACTGCCTTATCTGCCTGGAAAGCATTCAGTCATTTACATTTCACTGATTACTCTTTATATTCTTCAATTTCTTATTTAATATACTTCTTACTAAGATAACTGTCTTTGGCCCCTTACTGATGTCAACGTTTACTACTAGAATAGGTTTCTTGTGATGAAAATATATAGGAGTCATTACTTCCACTTACAACTACATGTAAGAATTATAATCATTCAATTTGTTTCTTAATTTTGCTTTTTATTATTTTTGATATTTCATTAATTTGTTCTTATTGTCTATTTTAGTATCTGGAACTAAAGGTGCACTCAATAAATCTTCTTTGAGGGAATTAATTAAATAATCATTGGCAAGAGTCTTATGGCTATTCTGACCTCATGAATCATGGCAATGATAAGCTAAAGCTAATACTCAATTGTTAGTATTTATTTCTATTATCTTCATAAAGACTCTGGCTTATTTTTCCCAAAACAAAGAGGGTAATTTTCTACTTCATTCTTTTGGAATGAAAAGAGGTAGTTCTCTCTTTTCTTTCTAGATTTTGCAGCTAGCTCTTTTATTTCTAGATTGTGTATAATATTGTTTTAAATTTATTTCTCACAATCACTACAGTGTTCTTTATTACTTGACAAATACTTGTAGATATGCACAGCCCATTAAAATGAGTAAATTTAAATAGTTCTGGACTTTTTGTGATTGTTTTAAAATGTCACATTACAGTTATGTCATTTTCTAAATAATATCTGCTGTTAATTCTTGGGAATTTTACACAGACTCACAAACACACGAAACTACACAAAAATATGCATTTGGACTTGCTAATACTATACTATTTGCACCAAGCTCTCACTTTTTTTTTTGAAAATTGCTGAAATATTATTTGTAGAAATGAACTTCGGATCAAAAAAGTGTTTTACAAATATGCAATTATTATAAGAAGAGGAGAAAACATTCGAAGGAGAGATGTGTGACAGCAAGACCTGATACCAGTGAGCACTGTGCTGTGGGAGAGGGGAGACAGTCCAGGTGAGACAAAGATATGCCTGGTTAACATCTGATAATGTTTACACCATCTGCTCTCTCAGGTTTCCATTATCTCTGAGGCACAGGAAGTAATGCAAAGTCATACAAGATCACTTAGTTCTTTGGCAAAGTCGTTTAAAGGAAAATTGTAGGTGAGCGATAATATTTATTTTATAATACAGAATTGTTTAATGTTAAGAAACTTTCAGCCATGAACTGGTGGTATTATTTGCAGGCACACATTCTCCTACTGGAAGTCCAGGCGTTTAAAACATCATATTCTTCACATATTTAAATCACTTACGGGTATTTAAATCAGCCACTTTGTGCAAATTTACTTGTCCATTTTTTTATTTATGTAAATTGATGATCTCCACTTGGCCTACTTATTGCTATTATTACCTCTGATAGTTAATTCATCAAGCTCTACAATGCGTACTTCATAAGGACACAAACATTTTTCATTCATCTTTGTATTTCCATTCATTGCATGGCAGCTAACATGACAGAGGAACTTGATACAACTTTATGAGGACAGAGGAACTTGACACAATTTTATGAGAAGTCTTATTAAGCTGTCTGACAAATGACATTGTTATACCAGTAAAATTGCTCAGTAATTACAAGCACACACACACCCACACACACGCACACACACACATATATATGAATATATAATGCACACACTCATATGTATGTGAATATTTTGAAATGTATAATATATATTTTTAAATATTATCAAATATTGTTTATATATAGCTATGTAAATATACCCATTTAGAAATTACATGTGCATGAGCCTATGTATGGGTATACATGTGTTCATATATGTGTGCATATATATATGTGTATGAATATATATATATACACACACACATATATATGGAGAGAGTGCGCTAGCTTGTTTGCAAAAATGCCGAAAATCACCAAATATTTCAAATATTTTAACAAAATTCTTTCTTATTTTAGTATTTTTAAAGTTTCAAAGTAAAACACATATACATCTATAATTCTGTACTTCTTACTGTCCCGACAATGTAGTTACTTTAACTATCTGGAAACAAAACTTATCACTTTTTTAGTACTAAAATGTCAGCTCACAAATATCAACACTTCTTTAGATCTTAAGTTTCCATTTCTCTGTTATGCTTCAGTTAAGCATTTGTCAATGCTTTTGTTGAATTCTGCATCATATTGAGAAATGTCTTCCCTACAGACTGGAGTTGAATGCTTACTCTCAACTTGTGCTTCTTTTAATGTTTCCAGACTTCTAATCGCTAGCAAAAAAACCTTGAAAATAAGGAAAGTAGAATTGCCTTCTTAGAAGCTGAACTAGTAAATTCACACACAATAAATCCAATAAAGTTGCAATGAGGATACTCCAGGAGGATCCTGTACATATTTACTGAAATGCTTTTGAATCTCTGAATCCCAGCAGTGCAAGGGGAAGTGTAACATAGTATTGTGACAGGTAGAATTTGAATGTAATTTGTGTTTAGTAAATGAAAACAAATCAGTTGCTTTTAAAAAGTAATGTATACATAAACACACACACACACAAGAAGAAAGTTCAAAGAATCAGAAGTGACATCAGTTGTGCAACGGTGACAGTTACTAATTCTTAGGAATCTGAATTTTCTGTGCCGAGGCAGTGTTCTATTTTGTAGTACATGAATTATTCATTCAACCTCTCTGTAGCATGAATGACAGATTTTGAAAACAGTCCAAACTAAGGGTAACTGTGATTACTAACTTGGTTTACTACTGCATGTGCCTTGCTGATAAAAAAAAACGAGATGTTTTCTATGGGAGATGTGAAGATTTTGAACATTATAAAGCTATGCTATGAAAAGGCATTATAACAAAACACACTTTCCAAATAAACAAAAAATTATAAAACTTCCATTGTCAAATAAATTGAAACATCTTCTAGAGTAAAGTAATAATTTCTTAATCTTGAATTCTGAGAACAATCTTTAGTAATATCATTCAGATTCATACCTTTCTATTTACTTAATATTATGTAAGAATGAAGCTTGAAGAATTATGAGAAATAAATTATTAAAATATCAAAAAAGGGAGGAGACAATGAAATTAAGATGCTTTATAGTCTTAGAGGTTTCTGGGTCATGGCTAGATTACTGACTTAAATTTTTTAAATACACATTTTATATTGGAATATTTTTGATTTACAGATTTCTGCAGATTGTAGAGAACATTTCCATATATTACTACTGAGTTTCAGTTTCTTTTAGTATTATCATCTTACATTACTGCAGTACATTTCTCAAAACTAAAAAATCCATTTATTGCTTTAGCATTAAATACACTTTGGACTTTATCTAATTTTCCCCAGTTTTTTCAATAAACCCATTTTCTGTTCCATGATTATATCCAAGATAATACAGCCCGTTCTGTTTTTTATGTCTCTTTAGTGTTCTTTGGTCTATGATATTTTCCCTATCTTTCTTAACCCAGAAATTAAAAAAAAGTGGTAAATACAATAAACATATAGCAAAGGCAAGTAGATTAACCAAATTATTTGATATTTAAAGTAAAGCCAAGGAGAGAGAGAGAAAAAAAATAATAGAATATATAATATGAAAATCAATAGTAAAATGATGGATAGAATCCAAAATGTGTCAGGCTTAACATTAAATATAAATAGACTAAATATTCCTGGGAAGTATTAAATATTCACAAATTAAAAATTTTTAAATGCATTACATGATGTAGTAGACACATAATTATGCAGGCTATGATAGACTGTAAATAAAAGAATGAAAAAAGCATATCATACAAATATCAGCATAAAAGAAACCAGTATAGTTTTATAAAGATTAGACAAAGGTAACAAATGAACGAACATTATAATAAAGAGAAACATTACAAAATGCTTATAATGTTTTTCCACTTAGGTAATAAAACAATTCTTAATTTGTTTGCATTTAATAACACAGCTTCAAAATATAACATAAAAATTGGCAGAACTAAAGCAGATAAACTCCAAATCATAGCAGGAGATTTTCGTAATACCTCTGTGATTACCAGATAAAATAGGCAGAGAAAGTATGACTAATTTTATAAATTATTTAACTAAAATTACTAACAACTTAACTATGTACTTTTTTATATACACATATAAAACACACACACATGTACCTATTCACTTCATCTAAAAAAAATACATATGTTGAAATCACATGTTTACCAAAATTGTTCATATTTTGGACTACAATATAAAGCCTCAAAAGTTTTCAATAATTAATAAGTTATTCAGGTCATATTCTCTATTTCAATGGAATTAAGACAGTAATGAATAACAATAATAATTAAATAGTAGGAAATGCTTAGATCATGATAACTTAAGCAATACATTTTAAAATTATTACTGGGTCAAAGAACAAATCAATTGAAGTTAGAAAACATTTTGAAGTTAATACTAAAAGTATGACATATTAAAAATTCTGGGATCCTGCTAAAGCTATACTTAACAGATTTT
Source organism: Chlorocebus sabaeus (assembly GCF_047675955.1). Lineage (NCBI taxonomy): Eukaryota > Metazoa > Chordata > Mammalia > Primates > Cercopithecidae > Chlorocebus > Chlorocebus sabaeus. The sequence goes on from NC_132911.1 coordinate 118,120,210, forward strand.
GAAATCTTAAATGAATCTATTAGAAAAAGAAAGGGTAAAATAAATTGTTTAAAAGTTCCCTTCAAAAAGACAGAAAATTTCCACAAATTAATCCTATCCAAATGACAGAAAACGAAAAGATAAAAATAGATTAATGAATTAGAAACTTAAAATACTATAGAGCTACAAAATTGAAAACTAGTACTTTGAAAAACCTAATGAAATGCTAGAAAAATTGAGATTTTCAAGGTAGAAATGGCACATAATAATAGTACCAGAAATAAAACTAGTGTCATCACACAGATCCTGGATACATTTTAAAATATAATAATGAATATATTAATAAATATTTGAAGAAAATTATATTCAGGTAAAATTTAAAAGTCCCTAGAATAATTTAAATTATCATACATTTTTCAACAAAAGGAAAAAGAAGCAAGTCCTACTCGTTATGAAAACAGCATTATCTTTTATAGCAAAAACAAGAATATCATAAAAAGGGTATGTTAAAACCTAATAGTCTTTCTGAAAATAGATGAAAGCTTAAAATATTAATGAGCCAAATGTAAAGATGTATAAACAGGTAAACTACATCATCATATAATCAACTTTATTCTAAGAAAACAAACCTGGTTTAATATTTAAACAGCAATAAATGAAATTGACATTCAACAGACAAAAAAAGAAGAAAACTCTTCTTCTCCAAGGCATTGAAAATATATTTTTGAGAACTCAATATCCAATAATAATGATGATGGTAAATGTTAGTAAACTAAGAAAAAGAGGAAAGTGAATGTAAGATAAATAGTGAAATTTGAATCACTTATTGAAGGCCTGGTGTCAATTACTAAATTATGGTAACTGAAATCCACATATATCACAACCATGCAAAGTGAAGATTGTAAAAACATCATATTAGAAGTGAATAGAAATTTTCAGTATAAATTATGTCAAAAAGATGAGACATTATGTCAAAGAAAAAAACTTCAATAAAAATATAACATATTTCATTTTAATCAGGAGATATTTTTCATGCCACAAAAACCCTTTTGAATGTTTGACATCACCTCAAACATTTCCATTTATATATAATATAATGGGCGAGGCCAGCAAGGAAGGACAAAAGTGTAGTGAGACCAGAAAAAAATTATCTTTTTATTTAAAGTATGTATTATTTACTAAAAGGGTAAAACAATTCAGCAAAAGTGTAAAAGTGCATGTTCAAGATGCCTATGGATGTTTGTTTTGTGAATGCTATTATGAGAAAAAGGCATTCATTTTGATGACTCCATTGGTTCAGCATGATCTGAAATGAGAGTGTTTACAATTCATAGTATTTTTAAATAGAAATCTTATTGAGATTGAAATCAGCAGATGAAAGCAAGAAATAAAAAGGTTTTCTTATTAGACCATGAAATGAAATAAATTCAACATAAACATACAAACAATTCAAACTGTAAAGAATAATTATTTGATAAATTGTTTTCAAGTTTGTTCATAAGCATATTGTATTATTTCAGTTTACTGAGCAGTTACTTTTTTATCTCAGAGCACATGAATATTTACTTTTATACACCCTAGATGCAAACTTGCCTTGTCTAAATAAAATTTTGAGGAAAAAACCCCTGATCGAGTACTTATTATTTAGTAATGATAGCATGACTTTATTGAAACCAGATGTTTTAAATTTTAATTTAATGTTATTAAGTTGATCTGTGATTTAATGAAATATTATTTTAAACCTAAAAATTGAGTAATTAAATTAGTATGTTATTTATACAATGCAATTTTTAAAAAAATACCTTGAATTTACAACTAACTTTACCTCTGCCGTTCTTCTCATGACTTCAAATCTGATTACATTGACAAGTGGCAATGTCGTAATAAATCCCTTGGATTCCCTTTTGTAAAACAATACTAAATATAAATTATATCTATTTTCCATGAATATATACCAACTATGCTGGGAATTTATATAAAATATTAAGAATTATTAGTATCTTTAAGGGATAATCAATAGATGACTAGTTCTCAATTAACTATAGTACGGCTAAGACATAACACATATAGCAACATGTAGGGTTTGGATTAATGACAAAGGACAGATAATCTACTAATAATTAATTCAGCAAACATTTATTTAGAACCCAGTACATGTAATATAATCGAGTTATGTGCTAAAGGTATGAAAGCATTGAACAAACAAAATCAAATGACAACACAAGAACAATGAAAATCATTGCCTGATCTTCAAGTCTTTTGTAGTACACTAGGAGACCATACTAGGATGCAAATGGCTAGAACATAAGAAAAAATGTAATATGTAATATGGAAAGTATAATAAAAAGTTCTGGGACTTTGGAATTGATTGATTCATCCAGGTTCTTAAGATTTGGGAAAAGAAACGTAGACAAAGGGACAAAAAAACTTACAGGTTTTGTCTTTTGGCAGCTTTGATATTGAATCCCAGCTTTTAAAATATACCTCTAATATATTGTATCATCCTTATATTTCCTTCAAAATTGCCAATATTGTCTCCATCTACTTTTAAGTTTTAAGTCCATTTTGCTTTAATTTTCTTTTCATTTATGCTACTTGGATATCTTGCCTAATGGATTTCCTTCTTACTATTTTAGCATAGGGATAAAAAATTTAATGACATGAAAAATTAACTCACATTTATAATACAAAAGATTTCTCATTTCCAGAGGCAGTCTACAAAGAGGTGAAATTATTCCAGGGGATTTTGCCTAGGTTATACGGATAGACTTGGTGTAAACACCCATGATATTTCAACTGGGAGAGATCTTTAAGTCAAGGAATATAATGACATATTAGTCTATGCACACAATATACAATTTCTAACACATATCAGGCATTTGCTTCAAAGGACTCTTGAATATCCATGCCTGAGCAGTCTGAAATTATTGGCCATTTCTAAATGATGTTTATCCTTAATGTGGAAGAAAAAACGGATTTAAACCATCATTTAAAGAACAAGACAACATGAAGCAAATTATTTTCTGCCTGAGATAATTTATGTCTGTTTTGGCAAATAAGATGATGAAATAAATGTATAATATATTATTCAAAAACTTTGTATATCTTTATACTATTAGAAACTTCTCATGCTTGCCACTTAGTAGTATTTCACTTAGGAAATAAAGGATGCTCACATTTCAATCCAAATGAAAAATGAAATATGATTTGAGATCAACAGTGACCATCATTTTGAGTTTAAAAGAGGGAAAAAAAGAAAAGTCACTTTTTCTCTAAGAAAATGGTGGCCATTATATCTCCGAAGATCATTTAAGGCAATCTTTTTTTTATTAACTCTATGAGTTAAAGATAGTTTCATCAAAAGAAAGTCAAGCAACCAAAGGAGCTAGTATGTGGGGCTGATTTAGCTTCACTGGGGTAGGAGAATTGTTTGAGTTTTGTTGGAAAACTTTTAAAGAGAGTCCGTGTCAGACTTTTAAATCTTTCCCCTATCAGATTAGAAATACGATCAATTATTTATGTGGGGCTCAGTGAGGAGAGTAAAATCTCTTTTGACTTTTGGCCAGACACTTAATACTCATTACTTTTCAAAAGTTTTGACTTTATCCAGTAAATAATAAATAAATATAAAGCTGTTTAAGGTTTCTGTTTTCACATTTATTTTTTCATATTTTAAAATTAAATATATTTAAGAAGAGAGCTGGCACTGTATTGATAAGTGAATTAGCAAAAATAGAAATTTCATATTCCTAGGAAAATTATAGTTTTTATTATTTTGAAGATTATTATGTATATTCTTATGACAATACTAGCTCAGAATTATATAGTGTCTTGAGAGTGTACAAATGTGTTGCATAGTTTAATTTCAGATCTCATAAATAAACCATATTTAGGGAATATTCATCATTTTAGGGAAGAATACACTGAACCCTGAGAAACAATTCATTTTCTGAGCACCTCCCATCTCTGGAAAGGGCTCTGCAAATGGTTTCCATCAGTCTGTGACCTAGAACATTATTTCTATTTTAAGAAAACAAATTGTAAATGGTTACAAAATACACTGTGTTTTCCTGGGAGGCTGGAACACTAATCTCACATAGTATAGTGTCTATGAGCATCAGCTCTACATACAAAATACCTAGATTCCAAATGTGACTTCACTTGCTGAGGAACCTTATGCATCCAGTTGCTTAATCTTTCAGAGCTCAGTGTTCTCACTTGCAAAATGGAAATAACTATGCCTACCTGCTGGCATGGTGGTGAAGAGGAATAAGATAATTCATATAAAGCACTGAAAAATACCAGTGTGTGCTCAATAATTGTGTTCAGTTATTACTATTATGAAACGTTTTTTTTGTGGATGGAGGTTGTGATGATTTATTTTAGGTGTCAAAAAAATTGACTGGGCTAAGTGATACCCAGAATCTGTGTGGTTGTTTCTGGAAGACATTAGCATTTGAATCATTAGACTCAGTGAGGAAAATCTGTCTTCACCCAAAGTGTGTAGGCAGCATGTAATTCCTTGAGGACCTGGATAAAACAAAAGGCAGAGGGAAGCTGGTTTCTCTCTTTGTTCTGGAGCTGGGACACCGATCTTCTCCTTCCTTTGGACATCAGAACTTTAGGTCCTAATCTTTTCACATAGCGAAATACACCAGTGTTTCCTCTTGTTCTCAGGCCTTTGGTCACACACCATGGCTCCCCTGGTTCTCAGGCTTTCTAGCTCAGACTAAATTACCACCCTAGGTTTCCCATTTCTCCAGACTGTGGAGGGTATGTCATAGGACTTCTCAACTCTATAATCACATGCGCCAATTCCCATAATAAATCCTCTTGTTTATCTATATATCTATACATTAGTACTGCTTCTCTGAAGAACCCTGACTAAGCACAAGGATCTACCTTAAAAAAATCGTGGATTCTCAATAAGAATGAAAGAAAACTAGTAATTCAAGTCTTAATAACAACATTAATTTAAATATCAAAATATAAATAATATAATCTAAATAGTAATATATAGTGAAATTAATAAATGGACAATTCTATGTATTACCTACAATCTGGATATCCATTAAAAAAATCAAAACTTTTCTTAAACAATTGGATAGTCAACCTAACAGATATGTGTCCATATTTGTAGAGTGTGTGTGTGTATGTATGTGTCTTTACATACATGGATAAATGTACATAAGTACATAAAAATGCACATAAGTGAATTTACTAAAACTATCTACAATTTTCATTGTTGTAAATTCATATTTTATGAAATTTCTCATAGTATGTCAATAATATTTAATAAATGCCTTTTTTCCTGTAAGTATAATCTTGAGCTAAACAGTTATTTCATATTCTGTGCTATAACCATAAGTCTTTTCAAAACAGAATATCAAAGGAATGACTTTTTTTAACAAACAGTAGAAATGCACTTTTAAGATAAGTGGGAAAACACACTAAAGACAAGATAATCTAAATGGTTAATATTCTGTATTCTAACATCTCGGTAGCAAATATAATATAATTATAAAACATTTTCAGTTTTTATAACGTGAAATCCAGTTAAGAGTTTTCAGTTTCAAAAATGCTATATCAGCATTCTTTTCTTTCCTCAATACTTTTAATACTATCAGTTGTCAAATAATATATACAAATACCTTTATTTGTAGCTAAGGCAAACTTGTCATATTCAGGGTATATAATATTTTAGTTCTAATTTCTATATACTTAGCATAATTGTTACCTTTTCATTGTTACCAAGGTAATTAAGACCTTAAAACAAAATGTTTTTGGACATAGAGGAAGGCCCAGCTGAAAATGCTGGGTTCCATGAGTTTTTCATGGATAGCTGAATTTTTTTATTTACTTATACAAATGGTTTTCAGGCATTAAAAGCTAAAATGTATTTTTACTTGCTTGAACTGAATTTTCTTGTCAAGTAGACAGGCCAGGAGACTGGGACTAATTTAAGAATTAGGTTAAACTGTTCCTCAGCTTAGACAAATTGAAAAACAAAAGGAATCAAAGAAGCCTATAAGACTCTAAATTTATAACCGATTTGTGTAAGATATAGCAGAAAAGTAAAACAAAACAAAACAAAAACCCACCATTCAAGACAGAGAATATTTATAACTTAGGTATATCTTGCATCATATGGTAATAGTTTTTGTCTTGCACAAGCCTCTAGAGACATGTCTAAAACATTGGCCAATCTAAAAGATTGGATTAGCAGTCTTCTGAGGATGATTCTTCATGAGAACCTGTATAAAACTAAGGAGAAATCTTCTTTTGAAAGCAATGCAAATCCTGTGCGGCAGTTGCTTTGGCCCTAGATGTAAAATATTCGCTCACAACCCAAGGAAGGGCACTTTGAATGCATACACAATTTGCTGCTGGGTTGGAAGAAATGTGGGTTTCAAAGTGAAAACATAAATTATGAGGCTTTGAATTATCAAAAAAGAAAGGAAAAGCCCCTCAGATAAGACTGGTGCTGCAAATTTTACAAACTTCTCAATTTGGCAAGTAGGCAAGAATGCCTCAGCTTCCATTCCCTGTGAGAACGGAGGATTCTCCCCTTTTGCTAAAGACAAAATGCCCACACTAGTCTCATTCTAGGAGGTATCCTCAAATTTATTTTAAGTTCAAAGGTCTTGCTCTCTGGACAATTGTCATAAATTGCCCCTTATAATGGGAGGCTGAAACTATCCTGATTGTCTCAGTCACTCTCATATTCACTAGATATAAATTAATATCTTTACAGGCTTTTACAATAGTTCTTTATTACACTTAATATTGCATCCTGGGAATATAAGTTCATTTGGTACACCTATGCCAGACACTTGAGTTTGGCCTGATTTCTAATTTTTATTTCTATTAGGCTGGTATTATGATAACCTTATGTAGCTTATTAATTTTTTGCACCCCTTAAAAGTTGGGCACATGAGATACAAATCCTTGATTAATTCAATTTTTGAGGTTCTGAAGAAACTCACCCTTAAAGAGAGTGAAAATGACTCAGCTTTCACCTTTTGCAAGAACTCCAACTCTATACAGGCTTCTTAACAGACACTGCATAAGATTAACGTTGAAAAAGTCACCATATTTTGACTTTCTTTTCTATTTTAACTTGCAATGATTTAGTCTGGATCACTTAATTTCCTTTTGAAAAATGTATAATGGGAGGATATGTAATCAAACATGTTGACATTTTATTATTTAGTATGCTCACACTGCCCTCTGATCTTATTTGAGAACCTCTGGTGAATTATAATAAGCAATGTGGATAAAAGTAAATTTGCGAGAAAAAGATATTAGGGATTATATTTTTAGTTAAATTATTTGAACCCATTTTCAAAACATTTAATAACAAATTTCAAGCTGCTTAACAAAGATCCCAAAGGAACACTTGAAACAGCAGTGATTGCCATGAGTGACAGTTTGAGAATGTTCTGAAAAGATTAGTGGACGTTGCTAATTAACTGTGAATTTGCTTAGGGTAGAAACACCTCTGGCTGACCATAGACACAATTATTGCATTAAAGGTATCAAAAATATAGAAAAATAATATATGATTTCCACCTTCAGTTTTATCTTTCTTCCAACTCCTCATTGAAAGGTTTCCCTAGAAAAGGGTGTGAATTATTTTACCGGAAACAGGAGAAAGAACATAGCATGTTTATCTAAGTTATTCTGGGGATCTTCTCACATTCAGAGAACATTCTATAAATGCTTATTTATTCTTACAAAAGTACACTAGTCAAAACGTCTTTTACCTGCTTTCTAATCACCCAGAATAGTTGAAATACCCTTATTCAAGATTTCTGTAGCACAATATTGACACCAGAGATGTGTTTCACATGAATGCCTTGTTTATAGTACTATCATGTGCTTTTTGAAAGCAGATTTTATTTCACCTATAATGCCTGTCTCAGGACCTATCAGGATTTGATGAATGGAATCTGAAAAACAAAAGGAATCAAAGAAGCCCATAAGACTCTAAAGTTATAATCTATTTGTGTAAGATATAGCAGAAAAGTAAAACAAAACAAAACAAAAACCTGCCATTCATAACAGATAATATTCATAACTTAGGTATATCGTGCATCATATGGTAATAGTTTTTGTCTTGCACAAGCCTCTAGAGACATAGGTGTCTAAAACATTGGCCAGTGGATTAGCAGTCTTCTGAGGATGATTCTTCATGAGAACCTGTATAAAACTAAGGAAAAATCTTCCTTTGAAAGCAATGCAAGTCCTATGTGGCAGTTGCTTTGACCCTAGATGTAAAATATTTGCTCACAACCCAGGGAAGAGCACTTTGAATGCATACTCAAAAAGTGTTTATAAAAATGAATTCACTTCATTGTAAAAGTCTTAAGTTCACCAACAGTGTATTATACATTTTTTGTATAACTTAGAATACCAAATCTAGCTAATATACTCAAAATATACATGTAGAACCAATGATAACATAAGTAAGAATTAACAGTGTTGCAAGGCAAATATCATTTGTTTAAAAACAGAATCAAAATCCAGTAAGATAATTTTACATATATCTTTATATCATTACATTGTTTTCTCCTTCAAAAAATAAAGCCTGTTGTTACTGTTGCACAGAACTAGGCAAGGATGATATTTCATGCATCATAGAGTAGAAAACTTTGGTTTGTATTTCAGTTATGTAACTGGGCAGGATAACCAGCCAGAGTCACTAGACACCCAATAGAGTTCTAGCTGCTATTTGGTTCCTCTTTGTAGTTAGTATCAAACACGTGATTCTGTAAAGAAATTCATATAATCCATCAAGATCACTGAAACTATAATATGTTTGGAAAGGCATGGCAGATGGACCTTCATAAATTGTTAATATTATATTACCATAAATGTAAACCTTTAAAACAAAGTGTTTTCTTGTCATTTAATTTTTTATCTTCCCATTTTCCCCTCAGCATTTCTTCTACTCTTGAATGAATCATAGGGACACAGAGTTATCTGTTGATTGCATGTTACTTAAAGGTATGCTGAGTTTGAGGAGTTCTTGAGACAGCTTATATATACCCAATTGGAGTTATCCTCTTAAATTATATTGAAAATTTCACTTGTGATTAGAACAGCATGTAACAGAGAAGAGAAATGCAATCATAATGAACTTCCCCCTGGCAGAAAAATGCATGCATTTTAAACCAGACTTATCTTAATCTAAATTTGGGGTTACATTAAGAAAATGATATTATATAGTTCAACTTAAATTTCTAATTATGCTACTATTATCTAATTTGTTGCATTTTTATATTGAAGTACTATATAATTGTTTCCTCTGAATATGTATCTCTGTACTTTATGGTTACATAACAATCATCAAATGGCATGTAAAGATGAATAACCTTTGCCATGCTGTTTACTCCACTGTCCAGTAAAGCAATTAGTTAGGTAGTAATTATAGTAATTATAATAATTACAATTACAAATAATTATAATAAATGAACTTCAGTGTTATTTTGGATATAAAACCAAAACTTAACATTTTTTTCAAGGGCTTGTATTAAATAATATTAGATCCACACCTATTATTACATTAAACAATACAGGACAAAGCATACTCTTCTGAATCTTTGTTAAACAATACAAGAATGAGACATTTAAAAATAAAATAACAAATTAGCTGTTTGCACCAGCAAATGCTTGCCCCTGGAAGAGAAGATTACACACCATGTTGAATGGTTCAGGACTCATCTCAAGACCTTCTACCAGCTATGCCAACCAGTCCAAATTGATTGTCATAAAATTGGTCCATACCCAACCTGTTTCCCACTTTGCAAGACACAGATCAAAAATAACACAGCTGAAGACAAAACCCTGGAAACATCCTTGCCTAATTCTTTTACCTTGAGATATGACAGGAGTGAAAAAAATAGCTTCGGTGATTCAGAGGTTAAAGACTTTATTCAGCTGATGTGCATCAGGAAGCAGCTGAAGGCCAAATACAAATAACCCCTGAGTCAAAGCAGTAGTGTGGATTTATATAGTTAGAAAAAAGAAGCATGTTTCTTTATGTTTTAGCTGAAGTAGCACTTTTCCTTATATCCTACTGCTACAAAACCTAGGTTATAAAAGTTGAAAATTGTTTTGGGTTTTCATGCCTATCAGTAAGGATTGTTGGTGCAATCCCATTCAGGAAACTCTCAGAACAATTATTTTGAAAACTATTTTTGCAAACTTTGTAATTTTTAAAGGTTCAGAAGAAACACAGATAACAGAAAAAAATGAAGAGAAAAAAAGAGACTAAAAAAATTACGAGGAGGTAAAGATTAAGGCAAGGGAAATCGAGGATTACTTTTAATCCTTTTACTGACACTAATACCCTGTAAAGATAATATTCCCTTTTCCTACAGTAAGTCTAACACATTTAGCTTTGCTTGATTAATACATTCTTCTGATGTTCCTCTGGAAAGTTGACATTTGACAGAATAAAATTTTGGAAGGGTAATAAATAAGGGAGGAAACGTGACAATTAGAAAAGTAGCTTGTGAAGAAATTTGAATTTTAACTGCATATTAAAAGCTTTTATCTGTTAAGGAAATGGAGAACATTGAAGATAGAGCATGGAAAATATGGGTAGTTGTAGTTTCCCAGTGGGGATAACATAGCAGAAACTCACATTGCCCTGCTGCCCTGCTCTAAATACGACCAACTGTACTGGAAAAAATTCAACATACAATCATAAAACGACTCTGAAATATGGGCAGAAGAAGGTGTGGGATGGTTATAAACCTCAGGACTTCAAGAACAATATTATGAGGAGTTCCTAGGGTTTCCTTTTTTATCTGTCATATAATCTGGACTGGGTACTAGAGAGATCTGTAGTTAGAAGCCCCTACATGCATTGACAAAGAGAAAAACAAATGAAAGCAAGAAAAGCTCACTTCATCTGTTTAGAAGACTTTAAAAAAGGAAGGCCAGGAGGGACTTAATGGGGAAACCGATGCCCAGTGACTGCAGTGGGCCTCATCTGCCAGTAGCAATGGCAGAAGAAAAGGTTTAGGGACCAAATCCACATCTAGCTTCAACAGCAGACCTGAGCTGCCTATAGCAGAGGCTACAGCAGACACTAGTCAGACTAACTCACTTCATGCTTCACAAACACTGCAACAATTGTCTTATTTGCTTATAGCAGTGACTACAGGAAAAAAAAGAAAAAAGAAAAAAGAAAAAAAACCTGCGGTCAGCATCAAACTCCTTCAGACTTCTAGCACCAGAAGGATCAGTGTCTTATAGCTCTTCATACACTAGCAGAATGTGACTCAGATCCTGTCTTCTAATCCTCCAGACAACAGCAAAGGGCCACACAGACTCAGTAGTTCCTGAACCTCCATCAAGCAGTGGAAGATGATTCAGGGCGTGTGTCTCCTAGCTTCTACCCAAGGGCACACAGCAAACCAGACGTGGTGTCTCAGGGGCAAAGGAATATTCAGATACTTATCTTTATTTCCCCTTCTTTTCTGAAAGATATTTTCACTGGATCAAGACTCTCTTTTAATAGTTATTTTTACTAAATTCTTTTTATAAATGTTATGCTACTTCCTCTGGCCTCAGTGACTGTAGATGAGAAAGGCACTGTCACGTGAGTTGGTGTTTCCCTTTAGTCATATATTTTTTTCTTCTATTTCCTTTCAAATTTTTTTCTTTGTATTTTTATTTTATTTTTATTTTTCGAGACAAGAGTCTTGCTCTGTCACCCATGCTGGAATGCAGTGGTGCAATCTCAGCTCACTGTTACCTCCACCTCCTGGGTTCAAGAGATTCTCCTTCCTCAGCCTCCTGCCTCCTGAGTAGCTGGGACTTCAGGTGTGCACCACCACACCTGGTTAATTTTTGTATTTTTAGTAGAGGTGGGGTTTCACCATCTTGGTCAGGTTAGTCTCGAATTCTGACCTCAAATGATCTACCCATCTCGGCCTCCCAAAGTGCTGGGATTACAGGCTTGAGCCACTGTGCCCAGCCTGTATTTTTTTCTAAAGTGTATTTATTGTGTTTCTTGGTAAAGCTTTCTTTGGATACCTCCTGTTTATCATTCACTCAGCTTCTTAAATTGATAGACTTATAAGCCTTTTGCCAAATTTGGTAAGTGGTCAACCATTATTTCTTTGAGTATTTTTCAACCTCACATTATTTCACCTACCCTTTTGGGTCTCTGATAATATAAACATTGAAACTGTTATTTTGTCACAGCTCCCTAAAATTTTGTTCTTTTTTTTTGTTCCAGTTTACTTTCTGTTTTTCAGATTGGAAATATTCTATTGATCTCACAGTCAATTTATCTTCTGTCATCTCTACTCTACCAATAGGCTCAATAAGTTTTTCAGTTTTATTATTAATTTTGTTCAGTGATATGATTTCCATATGGTTGTTGTTTTAATAACTTTTATTTCTTTCCTAAAATTTTCCAAGGAAATATATAATAACTTTTTCAAGAATCTTTATATCATTTGATAGAAAATCTTTGTCAGAGAGTTCCGACATCTGATTCCTGTTAGTAATAACTTTAGTTAATTGTCTTTTCTTATTCCTGCTGTATTTCTCCTTGTTCTTCATATGACGAATAATTTTTGGTTGTGTTATGAACAATTTAGATATCTCGTTAGTAGGCAATCTTATTTGAATCTTCTACTTCATCATTTGGCCCCACTAGCATGTATGTTCTGACCTAGTCTGTGAGCTATTGTTACAAAGACAATTTGTTTTCTTATCCCTTGTAATGCTTCTCTAGGCTTTGTTCTTATGGTTCCACTTGACCTCCTATTGTATTTCTGCTAGTGCCCCCCCATGGCAGCAGAAGACATTCCCTTGGGCCTCTGAGGGTTTTCAGATGAGGGATAGGGAATGCTAGACGTGTGTAATGAAGAATGTTTTCACTGGTCTCTTTGATCACCACTTGGTGTCACTAGGCTTTCCACTCTGTTCCTCTTGTCCCTAGGGGAGGAAAGCACCTACTTGAGTTGCCTTCTACTCCAGGGTGAAGGTTCAAGGGTTATAGGGTCCTGAGTGGTTTTCTGACACTGAGTGGAGAGTTCTGAAGAATCCAGCCTGCTTCAACTTGGTTGAGGGTTAAGAGACACCACGTCTGGTTTGCTGTCTGCCCTTGGGTAGAAGCTAGAAGACACATGCCCTGAATGATCTGCTGCTGCTTGATGGATGTTCTGGAGCTATGAAGTCTGTGTGGCTCTTTGCTGTTGACTGGAAAATTAGGAGAAAGTTTCTGAGTCACATTCTGCTACTGTATGAAGAGCTGTAAGACACTGATCCTTCTGTTGCTAGCAGTGTGAAGGAGTCTGATGCTGCCAGCGGGCATTTTTCACTATGGCCACTGCTATAAGCAAATAAGACAATGGTTACAGTGCATGTGAAGCATGAAGTGGGTTTGCCTGCCTGGTATCTGCTGTAGCCTCTGCTGTAGGCAGCTCAGGTCTGCTGTTGAAGCTAGATGTGGGTTTGGTCCCTAAACCTTTGCTTCTGCCATTGCTGCAGGCAGATGAGGCCCAATGCAGCCACTGGGCATCGGTCTTCCCACTAAGTTTCTCCTGGGCTTCCTTTATTCCAATCCTCTGGACAGATAGAGTGAACTTTTCTTGTTTTCATTTTTTTTTCTCTTTGTCTATGCATGTTGGTGCTTCTAATTTCAGATCTCTATAGTACCTAGTCCAGGTTATATGACAAACAAAAGAGAAAGTCCTAGGGACTCCCCATGGCATCGTTCTTGAATATTACTGAGTAGATTCTCTGACCATAATGAAGTCAAACTAGAGGTAAATAACAGAACAACAACAGGAAAACCTTTAAGAACATATAAATTAAACCATGTACTTTCAAAACAATGTAAGAGTAACAGTGTAATCACAAATAAAGTTTTTTTAGATGCACATATTATTGAATAAAACAAAATATATCATATAAAAATATGTGGGATACAGCTAACACAGTGCTAACAGGAAATTTTCTAACACTAAATGCTTACACTAGAAAAGAATAAAAGTACCAAATCAATGGGTTTATTTTCTACCTAATGAACTAGAAGAAAGAAAGCAAAACAAACCTGAAGTGAAGTAAATGAAAGGAATACTGTAGACAGAATTAATTAATAAAATTGCAAACAGGAAAATAGTATAGAAAATCATGATACAAACAAGAAAAAGAAAAGCAAAAAAAGAAAAATTAAAATGGCAAATTTAAGCCTGATATGGTTTGACTGTGTCCCCACCCAAATCTCAGCTTGAATTGTATCCTCCAGAATTCCTACATGATGTGGGAGGGACACATGGGGAGGTAATTGAATCATGTGGCCAGTCTTTCCCATGTTATTCTCATGATAGTAAGTCTCACAAGATCTAATGGGTTTATCAGGGGTTTCTGCTTTTGCTTCTTCATCATTTTTCCCTCACCATGGCCATGTAAGAAGTGCCTTTTGCCTCCTGCCATGATTCTGAGACTTCCCTAGCCATGTGGAACTGTAAGTACAATTAAACCTCTTTTTCTTACCAGTCTCAGCTGTGTCTTTATCAGCAGTGTGAAAATGGACAATATAAAGCTATTTTATTTATATATATATAAATAAATATATTTATATCTCCTGAGACAGGAGAGAGTGGGGCCAGTTTCTCCACAGGACTGGAGTGCACCTGTTCTGCAAACCCTCCTGCCCACCAGCCCCTTCCAGGGCCCATACTTAGCTGCTCTACAGAAGCAGTTGCATAGCCCGCCTCCACAACCCAGCCTCAGTGTGTTGCTCCACCTGAGTACTTTACTGGTGATACGGGAGCACATCAGATCCCCCAGTACTGTAGGAAAACCAACCTGGAGCTGCTGGAAGTTCCAATGCCTTCAGGGCTAGGGCACACAATTCCAGAGTACAACCAACATCTATAGCAGGCACTCAAGCACGGGAGGAGCCCCCATCCTCAGAGCACTGAAAAGGGTGAGATGTGCAGGTTCCTGGGCTGAAGCAAGAGCATGGAATGCCTCTCTCCTCAGAGCCAGTCCAGAAAGGTTGTGGCATATCTCACTGCTACAGCCTCTGTTCCAGGAAGTCCCACCACACAGAACACCTAACAAAGGAAACACTGGTACAATGCCAGCAATCAGCAGAGGCTCCCCCAAGGTCCAAAATGAACCTGGTGACAGGATCATCTCTCTCCATCCCCTACAGCAGACCATGCCTGTGAATTTGAGGAAGTACAAAACAGCCCTCTAGCTGGGTATTAGGCTAGCTACAGGCCATCAATCTTAAGTATCATCTGCTGGATCACAGCCCATAACACCAAAAATTATTTTGATAATATATATACCTGTGAAAGCATTATAATTCACTCACATGTAAATGTCTTAGACAGAGCATCTGAAAGCACCCAGAAACGAAGCCAACTGACTATATTTACCTTACACAACAGTAAATGGAACATCAACCCTCCCAGATAAGAATCAATGCAAGAACTCTGGCAATTCAAAAAGCCAGAGTGTCCACTTACCTCCAAACAAGTCCTAAGCAATGGTTCTTAACCAGTCTGAAATGACTGAAATAACAGATACAGAATTCAGAATTTGAATGACAAGGATGCAGATCAAGATTCAGAAGAAAGCTGAAACTCAACCCAAGGAATCCAGGAATACAGTAAAAAAAATCCAAGAACTGAAAGATGACATATTTTAAGAAAGAACCAAACTAAACTTCTAGAACTGAAAACGTCACTAAAAGAATTTTACAATACCATCAAAGTGTTAACAGCAGAATAGACCATGCTGAGGAAAAAAAATCTCAGAGCTCAAAGACTGGATCTTTAAATCAACTCGGACAGACAAAAATAAAGAAAAAAGAATTTTAAAAAGTACACAAAACTATCAAGAAATACGAGATTATATAAAGAGATTAAATATATGAATCATTGGCATTCCTGAGAGAGAAGAGAAAATAAGTAAGTTGGAAAATACATTTGAAGATATAGTCCATAAAAATTTCCTTAATCTTGCTAGAGAGGTAGGCAAGAAAATCCAAGAAACACGGAGAACCCTGGCTAAATACCATACAAGATGGCCACACCCAAGGCACATATTCATCAGATTCTCCAAGGTCAATGCAAAAGAAAAAATTTTAAGGGCAGCTAGAGAGAAAGGTCAAGTCACACAGACAGTGAACACATCAGGCTAGCAGCAGACCTCTCAGCAAAAAACATTACAAGCCAGAAGAGATCGGGGTCCTATTTTCAGTGTCCTTAAAGAAGAGAAATTCCAACCAAGAATTTCATATCCCGCCAATCTAAGCTTCATAAGTAAAGTAGTAATACTTTTTTTTTTTTTTAAGACAAACTAATGCCAAGGGAACTCATTTCAAACAGAAGTCTTAAAGAGGTCCTTAAGGGAGTGCTGAACATGAAATCAAAAGAAAAATATCTGCTACTACAAAAACACACTTAAGCACATAGAACACAGACACTATAAAGCAACCACACAGTCAAGTCTATATAACAACCAGCTAACAACATAATGACAGGATCAAAATCACACATAACAATACTAACTTTGAATGGAAATGGACTAAATATCCCACTTAAAAGACAAAGAGTGACAACCTGAATTAAAAAAACAAAAAACAAAAAAAGACAAGACCCAACCATCTGTTGTCCTCAGCACACCCAGCTCACTTATAACAACACCCACAGGCTCAAAGTAAAAGGTTAAAGAAGGATCTACCAAACAAATGGAAAGAAAAAAAAAAGTAAGAGTTGCTATTCTCATATTACATAAAACAGATTTTAAACTAATAAAAATAAAGAAGGACAATGAAGGACATTGTATATTGTTAAAGCATACAATCCAAGAAGAAGACTTTAGTATCCTAAGTTTATATGCACCCACCATTGGAGCAATCAGCTTCATAAAACAAGTTATTGGTCTATGAAGAGACTTAGACAAGCACACAGTAATAGTGAGAGAGTTCAACACCCCACTGACAGCATCAGATCTTCAAGACAGAAAACTAACAAAGACTCTCCGGACCTAAACTGTTCTCTTAATAAACTGTGCCTCCTAGACACCTATAAAACACTACAAGCAACAACCCACAGAATATGCCATCTTCTAATCTGCACATGGAACACATCCTAAGACTGACCGCATGCTCCATCATAAAGCAAGTTCCAATAATTTTTAAAAATAAAATAATTCTAAGCGCACTCTTGCACCACAGTATAATATGAATAGAAATAAAAATCAAGAAGATGTCTCAAAACTAAACAAATACATGGAAATTAAGCAACTTGCTCCTGAAGAACTCCTGGGTGAACATTAAAATTAAGGCAGAAATTTTTTAAAAAAATTTGAAGCTAATAAAAATAGAACACAATTCACCAAAATATCTGGGATACAGCTAAAGAATGTTAAAAAGAAAGTTTATAGCCCTAAATATCTTCATCAAAAATTTTAGAAACATCTCTAATTCTTAACAATCTAATGTTGCAACTAAAGAAACTAGGAAAAAAAAAAAAACCTATCAAGAAGCTAATAGAATAAAAGAAATACTCATAATTAGATAACTTGATGAAATTGGAATGCCAAAATCTATATGAAGTATCAATGAAAAAAGAATTGGTTTTTCAAAACAAAAACAAAACAAAAACTAAAACAAGATTGATAGACTGCTAGCTAGAATAACAAAGAAAAAAATGAGAAGATACAAATAAATACGTCAGAAAAGACCAAGACAGCATAACAACTAATATCACAGAAATACAAAAGCTTCTCAGAGAATACTATAAGTAACTCTATGCACACAAATTAGAAATTCTGGAAAAAAAAGAATTACTAGAAATACGCAATCTTCTACAACTGAATCATGAAGAGATAGAAACCTTGAATAGACCAATATGGGACTCTGAAATTGAATCAGTAAGAATAAAAGATAGTAATAATTATAAATTATTATAATTATAAAAATAAATGGTAATAATAATAAATAATAATAATAATAATAAAATCCTACCAAACAAAAAAGCCTGGGCTAGAGGGACTTATAGATAAATCCAATCAGACATAAAAAGAACTGGTACAAATCCTACTGAAATTATTCCCAAAATTCAAGGAGGTGGTACTCCTACCTAACTCATTTCATGAAGCTAGCACTAGCATAATAAAAAATCTAGCAGAGACATAACAATGAAAGAAACCTTCAAGACAATATCCCTGATAGACACACAAATCCTCAACAAAATTCTAGCAAGCCAAAAGCAGCAGCACATCAGAAAGTTAATTCCCAAATATGCTTTATTCCTGGTTTCCGAGGTTGGTTTAATATATGCAAATCAATAAATGTGATTTACTGAACAGAATTAAAAACAAAAACCATATGATGATCTCAGCAGATGCAGAAAAAGCTTTTGATAAAATCTAACATATTTTTATGATAAAAACTATCAAGAAGCTAAGCATTGAACAAACATACCTTAAAATAATAAGCGCTATCTATAACAAACCCATAGTCAACATCATATTGAATGGGCAAAAACTAGAACCATTTTTTTTGAGAACTGGAACAAGACAAGGCTGCCTACTCTCACTGTTCCTGTTCAACATAGTACTGGTTCTAACCAGAGCAAAGAGACAAGAGAAAGAATCAAATGCATCCTAATAAGAAAATAACTCAAACTGTCTCTTTTCACTGGTGATATAATTATATAACTAGAAAACTCTAAAGAATCCAACAAAAGGCCCTTAGAACTGGTAAACAACTTCACGGATGTTTAAGGATACAAAATCAATGTACAGAAATTACTAACATTTCTATATACCAATAATTTCCAGTGTGAGAGTCAAATCAAGAACACCATCCTATTTACAATCACCAAAAACAAGAATAAGTACCTAGGAATACAGCTAACTAAGGAGGTAAAATATCTCTACAAGGAGAACTAAAAACACTGCTGAAGAAAATGAGATATGACACAAAGAAATGAAAAAATATATATCTCATGCTCATGGATTGTAAGAATCAATATTGTGAAAAGGCCATACTGGCCAAAGCAATGTATAGATTCAACATTCAGCACTAGCTCTATCAAACTTCCAATGACATTCTTCACAGAATTAAGAAAAACTATTCTAAAATTCACATGGAATCAAAAAGAGCCTGAATAGCCAAAACAATCCTAAGCAAAAAGAACAAAGCCAGAGGCATCACACTACCCAACTTGAAACTGTGCTGTATGACTATGGAAACCAAACATCATGCCTCTGGTGCAAAAACAGAGATGCACAGGCCAAGGCAACAGCATATAAAACGTGGAAATAAAGCCATACACCAACAACCATCTGGTCTTTGATCTTTGACAATGCTGACAAAAACAGTAAATGGGGAAAGGATTCTCTATTCAATAAATGGTGCTGGGATAACTGGCTAGCCATATGCAGGATATTGAAACTGGACTCTTTCTTTACACCACATGCAAAAATTAACTTAAGATGGATTAATATTTAAATATAATATTTCAAACTATAAAAAAATCCTAGAAGAAAACCTAGGAAATACCCATCTCAACATTGGCCTCAATAAAGAACTTTCGACTGTGTCACCAAAAGCAATAGCAAAAAAAACAAAAATTGACAAGTGAAACCTAATTCAACTTAATAGCTTCTACACAGCAAAAGAAGCTATCAACAGAGTAAACAGACAATCTACAAAATGGGAGAAAATATTCACACACTATGCATCCAGCGAAGTTCTAATATACAGAATCTGTAAGGAACTTAAATCAGTCAGCAAAAAACAAATAACCCTGTTAAAAATGAGCAAGTGACATGAACAGGCACTTCTCAAAGGAAGACATATAAGCAGTCAACAAATACATTTGTTTGTTTTCATCATTACTTATCATCAGAGAAATGCAAATCAAAACTACAATGAGATACCACCTCACGTTAGCCAGAATGGCTATCATTTAAAGTCAAAAAGATAAGAGATGCTCACAAAGTGGTAGATAAAAAAGGTAGGCTTATACACTGTCAGTGGGAGAGGAAAAAAGAAAGGTTTATGCGTTGTTGGTGGCATGTAAATTTGTTCACTCACTATAGAAAGCAGTTTGGAGATTTCTCAAAGAACTTAAAACAGAATTACAATTTGACACACCAATGCCATTATGGGGTGCATATCAAAAGGAAAATAGATTATACCAAGAGGATATATGCCCTCGAATGTTCATCACTGTGCTATTCACAATAGCAAAGATGTGGAATCAACTTTGTTGTCCATCAGTGGTTGACTGTGTAAAGAAAATGTGGTAAATATACATCATGGGATACTATGCAGCCATGAAAAAAGAATGAAATCATGTCCTTTGCTGCAACATGGATTGTTAGTTATTTTGGCTTTTAGATTGCAGTATGAAGGCCATAATTCTAAGTGAATTAATGCAGGTACAGAAAACCAAATACCATGTGTTCTGTCTTATAAGTGGGAGCTAAATATGGAACACAGATAGATATGTGGGAACAACAGACACTGTTATCTGGGAACAACAGACACTGCAGGCTACTAAAGGAAGAAGAAACCAAGAGAGCCATGGTTTGAAAACTTACTTGATGGGTTTCATTATTTGATTTTCAAATGCTGAACCAACCCTACTACCTGGAAAAACCTTGCTTGGTCAATAAATTACTGAATCAATTTGTCAATATTTTGTTGAGAAGGCTCACAAGTATTCTTACTACTTGGATGTAATATACCCATGTAACAAACCTGCACATATACCTCTTGTATCTAAACTAAAAGTTAAAATTCCAAAAAAAGACAAATTACTAATATCAAGTATAAACAAAAATATTGTTATATATACTTTATTCATTTAAAGAATAAGAATACTGTAAATTACTTTATGGTCATCCTTTCAAAAACTTAGAAAATATGGAACTTTTTTTTCAAAAAAACACAAACTAACCAAATCTAATTGAGATAGACAATTTGAATAGTTCTATAACCATAGAAATAATTAAATTCATAATTTAGTTCCTGGTCATGCCTAAGCTGCTGTACTGGAGAAATTCACCAAACATTTAAGGAAGAATTAATACCAATATTATAGAATCTCTGACAGAAAATAGAAGAGGAAGGCATATCCCCCAACTTATTTTAAGGGACTCATATTATTCCTATGCCAAAAATAGACAAAACACATACAAAAAATAAAATACAGGCCTGTATTTCTCATAATTATACATATGAGCCCTCTCAACAAAATATTGACAAATTGATTCAGTAATTTATTGACCAAGCAAGATTTTTCCCGGCAGTAGGGTTGGTTCAGCATTTGAAAATCAAATAACGTAATCTACCATGTCAATAGACCAAAAGAGAAAAATCACATAATTATATCAATTAGCAAAGCACATATAAAATTATGAGTATCAGAAATACACAAAGAAACTGAAAAGTAGACAGCAAAAAACAAACACTCCAACTATAAATTGGGCAAAAGACATAAACAGACATTTCACAAATGAGAATATAAAGATGGCAAAGCAGCACATATGAATATATCTTTATCCATTAGGTAACTGAAAATTAAAACTACAATGAAATATCACAATACATGTATCACAATGGCTAATATAAAAGCACCACCAAATGCTTATAAGAATTTGTGCAAATGGGATCAGTCGTATATCGTTAATGGGTATATAAAATGGTACTGTCATTCTGTAAAGCAATTTGATAATTTCTTAATAATTAAAAAAAATCATGCAACTAATAAGGCCTAGTAGATGCATTCATGTACACTTGTCCCAGAACAATTGAAAATTATGTTTACGATAAAATCTGTGTGTACATAAATATTTGTAACAACTTTGTCACAATAGGTCCAAACTGGAAACAACACAAATATTATTCTTGGATAACATTTGGATATATACATGGTTATATGGGTATATGGTTAAACAAACTGTATTATACCCATATCCTAGAATACTGCTCAGCAATAAAACAGCATAAACTACTGACATGTGCTACAATTTGGATGAACCTTCAGAGAATTATGCAGAGTGTAAACAAGCCAGTCCTCAAAAGTTATATACTGTATTGTTTCCGTAATGTAATATTCTTGACATGACCAAATTATAGAAAGGCAGAACAGATTCATTATCTGTGGTATAATTGGTTGTGGTTATGAAAGAGCTGTGGAAGGGGGATCCTTGTAGCAATGGAACTGTTGTGTACTTTGACCCCTGTAATTTATATGAGTCTACGCATGTGATAAATCATATAGAACTAAAATCACACAGACACACATGAGTAAATACAGGTACCATCAAATAAATCTGAGTGATATTAGTGCATTGCATCAATGGAATGTATTGGTCATGATATTGTGTACTATAGTTTTACAAGATACCATTTGGGAAATTGAGCAAGAGGAACATAGAATCTCCTTGTGATTTTATTCTGTATATGTATATACAATTATTTTAAAATTTAAAAATCTATTTAAAAATATCTGTGCCAGTATTTAGGGAAATACTTTACATGAACAGTGTGTACAATGTCTAAATAATTAAGAATGAGGGTTGCAGATTATATTAACATGGTAGATTTTGTCTGTTGAGTTAAGAACCGTGAAGGTCTGAGCCTTTGCTGTAATTGCAAAGACATAAGACTAGAAACACAAACACTTTATTACTTATGGCAGAAGTGGCAGTTGGAATATAATCAGTCCTAGATCCCCAATCCATGATCCTCTTGCAATGTTATAAAAAATGTTAAATGTTACCTATACATGCAGTGGTATGTATTATAGAAGAGGACATCTGAAATTAGGATCTGACTCTGGTGTCATATAAGGGCTTCTGGTATCTGGTCCATTTTTCCTTCTGGGGGAAAAATGAGAATTTATCTTTAGTCTTCAATCTTCTTTGAGGAGAGGAGGATAATTTTATTATTCTGAAATGACTTTGGAGAGGGGAAAATACTTTCATTATGATACTGTTCAGAAAATAAGGCTACCCACAAACTAGAAGGGAGACACTATTTCTTGCATCCAAGAATGTTTATTAAGCTAATTTCCTTTAAAAAATGGTCAGTGCCCTTCGCTCAGGAAATCCATACAGCAATATGACGTGTTCATGGAGATTTGTTCCCCAGCATGAGACAGATTATTAGAAAGCATAAGAAGAGTTTACTTTTCATCCTATTATCCATCCTTTCGACTCATATTTGTCCCATGATAGCATTATTTATTGAGTACTTATCTTTCAGATATTTTTGTCATTTTGGGATAAAGTAAAAATGTTCACGGCTTTATAGAACCAAGATTATATTTGGTGATAAAGACACATAACAACAAGTGCAGCATATAAATAAGGGCTAACATAGACATAAATATATAGAGAATTTTCATAGTAACTCTAAGGATATTTAATTTTTCAGAAGAGAGAAGTGAGAAGAAAGAGACTGAAGGCAAGAATATCAGTTATGCAAGACGGCAAAAATAGACCAAGGGACTAATGAAGAGAAGAGGGAGAGAGGAGGGCAAGGGTTAAAAAACTTACTGTTGAGTGCTATGCTCACTATCTGCATGACGAGATCATTTGTATACCAAACCTGAGCATCATGCTATATACTCATGTAACAATCCTGCACATGTACCCCTTGAATGTAAAAGAAAAGTAGATTTTAACAAAAGTAATTAGACCACAGTAACAACAATCTAGTTCTGGGCTAAAAAGTGCCTTAAAAATAATGGTCTTGGAGAAAAGTGGAGATATTCAAGAAGGTGTTTTGTTGTTGTTGTTATTGTTGTTTTAATATTATTTGAAAAGCTTCTTTTCAAGCTCCACTGATTGACAGCTGTGGTTGCCTAGAGACCTAAGAACACTTAATGAGTTTCCATTGTTCGGTAATCAAGGTGTCCACAATTCCTGCTTACCCCTTAAAGCCTGGGAAAAAAGTCTCTTCCCCCTTAAGGCTTGAGAAAGAATTGGAAATATATTAATGTGATGGGTGATGAGAAAATTTAGCCACTCAACAGCATAGTAGTACCCTCCTTATTTGGGGAACATACCGTCCAAGACCCTCAGTAGATGCTTGAAAATGAAGATGGTACCAAATCCTATATATGCTGGGTTTTTACCTATCTTAAATATCTATAATAAATGTTAATTTATTATTTATTTAATTTATAATAGTTATGTGAGCATGGTCTCTCTCAAAATATCTTATTATACTGTATTCACCATTCTCGTGATGATATGAATTGGTAAAATGTCAACAAGATGAGATGAGGTGAGGTGAATGACGTAGCCATTGAGACAAACTACAGAAAATACGTAAGAAAGAGGAATCATCTGCTTTGGGTAATCCTGGAACAGCAAGCCATAATGTTGATGGTTGGATTTCAGGAGCAGATGATGTCAATGACAAATAGAGTATATAGTCTGGATACCCTGGACAAAGGGATGAGCTATGTCCTATGCAGGACAGATAAGGAAGGGTGTGCAGTTTCATTGTGCTACTCAGAACAGTGTGCAATTTAAAACCTATGAATTATTTATTTCTGGGAATTTCCACTTAATATTTTCAGACTCTGGTTGATTGAGGATAACTGAAACTGTGGAAATAAAAATACTTATAAAGGGAGATTACTGTATTAGCTTTACTGCTCTTATCAAAATTAGTTTTGATAAATTACTATATCAGAAAAAGGTAATTTAGAGAAGCTTAGAGTGTGCGTATGTTTTTCCAGGTGAACACATAACAGAACGAAAATGAAAATAAACTATTAGTACAAGTTATTTGCAGGTTATCTGCAAGAATAATAGATAAAAACATGAAGAACTTGTTGTTTATGTAGGCTGTATATATTTTAGTGTTTACTTACACCAAGAAATGATAAGTACTTGAGATGATGGTATCGTAAGTATCATGATTTGATCATGACACATTGTATGTTTGTGCCAAAATATCATATGTGCCTTATAGATACATGCTATTATGTATTAATAAAAATTTGTAAAACAGTGCTTAACTGTCTAACAAAATAAACATTATGACAAGCACTTTATGTTTGATAGTAAACTATATGATTGCTTCCAGCCAGATCCAAAATTTTCATCAAAATACAGCTTTCAATCCACACTAACGATTTAATTAAAACATAATAGAAAACCCAGACATCTGTGCTATGAGGCATGGAAAAGACTGTCCTAGAAATAGGGTCACAAGCAGTCTATTCTGTAGACTGTCTTTGATAAACTAGTAAGTTACTTCTGGTCAGGTGTCATCCTGTGCATGATTGATGGGCTTAGGTATAATTTAATACGAGTTTTTCAATTGCTATAAACTTTATATTAGCATAGAATTAACTGCTCTGTAAAAGTAATTTGGAATATTTTGAAGATTTTCTGCATTGTCAGATATCGAAGCTATTTCCAAATTTTTATCTTATAAATAAATGATGAAATGAGTATCTTGGTGCTTAAATATGTTGGATATTAGGGCTTATTTCACAAAGAGTAGACTATGATATGTAAAATTATGTGCAAATGTTTTGAGGTGATGTTTTGAAAATTATTAGTATTTTTTTCTGCTTTATTCACTGCAATTCAGACTATTTCTTGTTTTATGAAAACATTTAGCTACTGTGAAAACACATTAAAAGGGAAGATAAAGGAAATATGCAGTGACACAGCTTATGACATCAACTCTAGCTTATAGAAACACTAAATGCCACAAGTACATGGATTGCTGGTCTATGGCAGGGGTTGGCAAACTCTTTCAATAAAGGGCCATATTGTAAAAGTTTTAGGCGGTACAGAACATACAATCTCCATTGCAACTACTACTCTGCTCTTGTAGTATGAAGTCTATCACAGACTATAACAAAGGAATTACCTACTGTGTTCAAATTATACATTTTTATGCATTTGTTAAAACAGCGAGGTTTAAGAATTTGGATTTTTGATAATCAATCTATACTTTTTTGTTAATTTATTCGGTAATTTCAAATTTTTATTTTTATTCTTTGCTTTTTTACCATATTGGCAATTTAATTACTTGATTGGTCAACTGTATTATAAAAATGAAGTCTTATATTGTCTAGTTTAGAAAAAAACTGTGATTTAAGTTATTTTCTTAATTTCATGATTCATATACTGTCACATCACAGAGAACAGGCAGTGACTGGAGTTGGTATGGGTTGCAAGGAAAGTTTTGATGATTGCTCTTATTATGCTTGTTTTCTTAGTTTTTGTTTTCTGCTTTTATTTTTTATTATATATGCTGCAATATTAATCGATGTTTTTGAGTATTACCCAGAAAGTGTGGAAAACAAACATTGTAAGAAAGTTGGATGTCAAATGCCTTGCCCACACTGTTTCAGACTTTCACTTAGTGTTTATGAAAAGTTTTCGCAGGCTATGATTTGCTTGCATTTCTCTGTTTCTCTAGCCCATGTCCTCTCTAGGTAACATTCTTTTGCTATCTCATTGCTATACACACTGAAGAAAATCCACTACCTTGTTATCTGAAGGTGTAATCACTGGTCTTCTTTAAATCAGGTATTTTAGGTACTGGATATGTCAACCTATATTAATTCCGTCTATTGCCCTAAAAAGGTAGGACTGAGTTTGTTTTTATTCCCTCTCCAAGTTAATGAGAGAAAAAATATGTAAATAAATTTGGAAAAGTCTTGAGAAGTCTCTGAGGCCATTATTTGCAAGGGAGAATTCAAAAGAGCTAAGGGTATGTGGCACGAAGCCCCATCCACTCTCCTTTAATTCAGGAAATTCACTAAGGAGAGAACGTGACTCTGAGCAAAATGTGGAAGGTGTGATGTTGGGTGGTGTTCTTCAAGTACTCTTGCTGTAATTGATCATCATGTATCTAAAGACATTTCCTTTGTTCATATAGGAGTAGCTGTATGAACTGTAGTATGTAGGTATGGTTGAATTTAAATTTGCATATCTGGATCTAACTCTGGGTGATAAAATTCAGGGGGTTTCTGTTCTTTGTGAACAGAACGCTTATTCAATAAATATGTATTATTGCCCAGCAATATCCATGAAATTTGATATGTTAGATTGTGCTGTCCAATTATTTCAATAAAAGTAGCATGATGTTTTGTGTCAGAATGACTGGACTTTAAACCTCACTCTGACCAAGTTGACCTGAATGTTCACCTCAGCTTGTCTTAACTTTGGACAGGTTTCTTCCTGACTCCAAGTCCCTGACTTTCCTTTTCTTAGAGCATTTACTTTAGAAAACTTGACATTGTAAATTATTTCTCTGTCCTTTGAGATATAAATTTTTAAAAAGCCTCTTACCAGTTTTACAATCCAGGACATTCTTTTTCGACGCCCTGGGGGCTCTCTCTTTGAAAGTTAAAGATCAAGGAAGACAGTGCACCCAGCTCCTAGTCTCTGCGGGTGATTAGGGCAATAACCTCAGTGGGATCCTTGCTCCAAGTTGTAAAACCACCTCTGGCCATGAAGATAAGAAGAGAAAGTTTAGCTTTCCTTTGGGTAAGGCCAATTAAGAAACTCAGATGAATTAGGAATCACCCACCCCAGCTCTTAAAATTCTTCCCACTCTTTGTTCCTTGAAGGTGAGTTTCCAGACTTTGTCTGTGCTCTCTCCCCTGTTGCTGGCACTTCTATCAGAGTAAATTGCCGTTTGCCCATCTTGTCTGGTGTGACTTTTCTATATGCTAGTTCTTTGACACGAGTTGCTAAACCTCTCTGTGTCTTGGTTTCCGCATTTGTAAAATAAAGACAGGAATCCCTATCTGACAGAATTTTTGAGAGCATTCAATGAAAAAAAGCATGTTAGCACATGACATAGACATGCATTACAATGAATAAATTCTATTTTTTTTTACATGGATCCTTCATCAAGAGAATACACTTTAAGTGCACACTGACTTTTCTAGCATTGACCTTGGCTTTCGACACACATGTGCATATTAAATGTATAGAGGAACGTGTGTATCCTTTACCTGTATGTTGGTTTCCCTAATCATTAACCTGAAAGTATTTTACAGTTGTCTCTCTCTACTTTTTATGAAAATCACTGTTGAAATCTGGTCCCTAGAGAGTCTACTAAGAGAAAGAACTGCTCAAGTGAGACTCAATCCAAGGCTTCAAAAACTTTACCTATAATGGTGGTCAATGACAACCATGTAAACAAATAAAAATAATGTAATGCAGAATAGAGAGCTATAATAGTAAAAGTACAAGGACAGGATGATACAATGAAAATTGTCCCCTTACTACCTTTGAAATACAAAAACAAACTTTGACTCTTGGAAAGACTTCTGCTCCATTATTTAAATTAAAAATAATGAGTTTAATCTAAACAATTGTCTGCTTCTGGTGTCTGAGTTTCCCATAGTCGAGAAACTTGTCCTAGCAGCTAGAACAAATGGTTCCTAAATGACCCTCTTCTGTCCTCTAGTGGTAATCTGTAGAATTACTTCATCCTCAGTTCAAGCTTGACCCATCCCTTTGTTGAAAATAATTTTCCCAAATCCTGCATTTGAGGAGTAGAAATGTTGAAATATTCTCTAAAGAAACTAAGGCCACAGAAAACAATTTTATATTATCTGAAAACATAATAAAAGTGAATTTCACCACAAATAGGCTCCACATTTATCCTTGGTTCTGTCAGTTTGACCAAAGGTTTAACTAGGAAGAAATAATGATAATTATACTGAAAACAAATAAAAGAAGTAAACTTAATTGAGCATTTACCACATGTTCGGGACTCCATTGAATGCCTCATGTACATTCTTTCATTTGTTTCTCACAAGAAACTGTGAGGTAGATATTACAGACACATTATAGATAAAGACTGAGGTTTAGAGTGGTTAAGTGTCTTTTGCTCAAGATCAGACAGTCATCAAGTAAAATATTTGGGATCTGGTACAGTTGTCTGACCCAGATTTAAGCCTTGTACATTCTTCTCTACCTATTAAACTTACTGCAAATAAAATTTCCCAGGTGGCAACAAATTTCAGCCAGAATACACATGTTATCATTCCTTTGTCCCATATTTTCTTCTGTTGTCACATTTCTGTGCTACACATTTCCAAATTTATTTTTAAAATGCCTACAACAGTTAATGATACTTCTTCCTTCTTCGTTCTTACCTCAGTCCACCTTGTTCTGGCTTCTGATTTCAAACCATTCTACTGAAAATGCTTTTGTTGAGGTTACCAATGACCTGTGTCAGGTACCATCGAACAAGAATAGGGTATGTAGATCTCCAGTGATTTTTACTCAAATGCTCAAAAGACTTGTATTTAATAGATCACTCCCTCCTTTAAAGAATGTTATTTTGTCTCTTATTACTTTTTTTTTTTTAAGTCTTTATTTTTTCTTCCTCCTCTTTCTTCCCCCTTTTCATCTTTCTCTTCATCTCGCTGGATGCTTTTTAGTTTATTTTGTAGACTCACATCCTCTATTTGAATTCAGGATAAAGAACCTTTCAGCCTCAGTTTTTGGCTGTCTGTTTATTATTCCTGGAGATTAACAAGTAAAAATACATGTATCCAGTTTACGGTCACGTTTGTATCTCTAGCTAAGACATTTTCTGAGATCCCTATCTAAGTAATTGACATCTCCTTTTCCAAGTCTCAAATTTATCTGAAACTAAATATATTCTAAATATTTAGCTCGGATTTTCTCACCAAGTCACAACATCTTTCTCCATAGCTAGTACCTCACATTCTGTCTTATCTCAATAATTGTCATATTTGTCTAACCTACTCTTCAAACTAGAAATATTCAACCCATACTTTATCTCCACTTCCTTTCCCCTCATCCCAAACATATAACGAGTCAGTAATTCTATCTCCACTCTTTTCTCCAACTCTCCACCCAACAGCACTACCCAGGACAGTGACGTTAGTCTCCACACCTGCTGCAAAAACCCCAGTCCGTTCACTTGTTCCATTCTAGCCTAATGCTGCCAGAGCGCTAAAAAAAAAAAAAAAAAAAAAAAAAAAAAAAAAAAAAAAAAAAAAAAAAAAAACAAAAAAAAAAAACAAAAAAAAACAAAAAAAAACTAATAAAAATAAAAAAGTAAAAAAACTTCTTAATATTCTCATATATTATTTCACTTACCTACTCAAAGTCATTTCAAGGCTTCCTGTTTCACTTAGAATAAAATCTAAACCCTACAATTCCCGGCACAATTCAGGCTCCACCCATGTTTTCTTACACTCTTCACCTTGAACAAAACTCCAGCCGCTCTCATCTCCTTTCATTTCCTCCCACACCATCCACTTCCGCTTCCAGCCCTGAGTCCCTGGATCCTTATATCCTAGTTGTGAGAAACAACAAAAAGCACCATGTTTCACGGTTTCTGTTTCACGGCTTTTAGCATTCCCTGAATAAGTTTCCTCCCCCACAAAGTGTTGCCATGCAGCTACCCATACGCAGCCAATCAACACATTTACTTTTCTTGCTTTGCTATTAACTGCTGTATAATTTTTTTCCACGTCACTTACCACTTCCAACATAATATAGAAGTCTCCCGTTAACTATGTTTCATTGTTTGCGTAACTTTCTTCAATGGAATGTAGACTTCATGAGGGCGGGGACCTTTGTCCTGTTCATTTGTATGACTACCCATAATAAGGCACTGCGCATAGTAGAAGCGCCATCATTATTTGATGAATGAATGACAAAACGAGTGTGTTATTTTAGGAAAACTATATCGTGCAAAGAAAACTTGAATGTGAACAGCATGTTTTAGCATACCCATTCAAAAGCCATCTACTTTTACTCAAATTCATTTTTTACCTCTGTTTAAATAAATTGAAATTGTCTGGCATAATAAAAAATACACTTTATTTTATTTGGCAAAATACCTGTGACAGATATGTTATTGCTCATTTGTTACCATACTTTCCAGACATCTATTGAAAAACAAGATCTTAAAGAAAGCTCAGATATAACTGCAGTTTAAGGAGCTAATCTGAACTGTCAACACATTATTACTTTCACTCTTATTCATGTTATTATATGAACATATTATAAAGAGCATAAGAGAGAAAATGCTCTTATTATAAAATAAGATTTGCTAGAGCACATGTTTTTGTTCACTATTGTAACTGAATCCTCAAATACGCAGGAACTAAATTCGTGCAATTCAACTGTTTCGGACATATTAAAATAGAAAGATTTAACGTTATCAAAGTGTCTTTAAAAAAAAAAAAAAAAAAAAAAAACCCAGCCAGCTGCCAGTTCCAGTTGCAAGAGGTTCAAGCTTGTTGATGTCTTAGAATCTGTATTTTAGTTGATATTTCAGATACATTTAACTCAATAAAGTTATTTTAGCAACTAGGAAGTAAAAGGAGGTCATAGGCAGGCTCTGTATTTAAAGAACACTAAAATGTACATACCATCTTAGAAGATATTTTAAATCTCTTATTCAAATAATATAATAGTATTGACATGTGAATTACAAAATCAACATAAGATGCACAGTGTTATTCTGTTTTCCTTACTTTCTTATTCTAGATTAGCAGAATAAATGTTCTTAAAGAGGATTTGAAGAATATATTGAAAAATCAAAGTATAACAGATAAGCATTTTTTTTCTGAACTCGTTTAAATTCTGATATCGTTAATTCTTGTCTCTTTAAATTTTTTTTTACGATATGTTTATTTCCAAATATATTGCTGGCTCTGTAGTCACTTTATAATATCATGGTCTTGAGATCCCTTGTATAAACTAAGTACTTAGAAGAAAATGAATATATAGAATTCATTTTAGATTTATCTTCTCATGCTTCTATTTTAAAAACAACATTTATTTTGTTTCATTTCCTACTGTCTTAAAATAAATATTTATGGGCTAAGGAAATTGATCAATGATGGTCTTACATTAATAAAATATTTTGTTATTAATGTTCTATTGTGATATAGTATATATTTATAAAATTCATAAATCATAAGTCTACAGTAAAATTAACTTTTATAAAACTAACATACTTACGTCTTAGTAACTTACACAATACTATATTATGTTCCACACAGGGACTCCTCACTTCTCCCCTGAGCCCCATTGCAGTCACTGCCTGAAGGGCAACTATTTACTTGCATTTCGATCCCATGGATTAGATTTGTCTTTTTAATCACTGTATGTAAATTAATCACCCAGTACAGACTCTTTTTCTCTAGCTTATTTAGTACACTATTATGGTATACTAAATCAATGTCATAGTGTGTAGCAATAATTTATTTTACGTGTGCTATAATAATTCATTGTAAAACTATATCAAATATTTTTATCATGTTCTCTTAGTTGATATTTAAATTGTTTTTGTGTTCTGACTATTGATAACAGAGCTTCTCTGAACATTACTGTACACATCTTTTGGTGAATTTATAAACATATTTCTGTTGGGTATGTATTTATGAATAGAAATGCTAGGCCATAACAAATGTATGTATACACCAGTAGTAGTAACTATCAAATTTTCCAAAATAGTTTTATCAGATTATGTAGTGTATGTTGCTTCCAATTAATTAATATGCTGGCCAGTAAAAATGTCATGTGTATTTAGAGCCATTCAAATTAGTGTGCAGTTTAAATGTGCATCCTTTTGTTAATTAAGTAATTGAGCACCATTTCCATTTGTCCATTTCCATCTGGTTCCTTTCTTTGGTGAAGTAACTTTATTGAGAATTATGCTCATTCTTCTACTGGATTATTTGATTTTATTGATTGAATTAGAGCATATTTCTATGCTTTAAACATTATTTGATATTTATGAACATATACGTGTACATGTGTATATATTTGTGTGTATATACCATAAGGTATATACATGAGTGTGTGTGTACAGTTTTTTCCTACTCTATTCCTTGTTTTTGAATAATGAAAAAGAAAGCTTTAATTTTAGTAAAAAACAGCTTCATGTTAATCTACAAAAAAACTATAGTTATTTTTAAGAACCATAGTTGTCTATGATCCATTTCAAGACACGACATTGCATTTAGTTGTCATGGCTCCTCAATCTCTGCCAGTCTGTGACACTTTTAGTTTTTCCACATTTTTCTTGTTCTTCATAATTTTATGAATACTGTTCAAATTTGTTGTAGAATGGCCCTCAACTTGGGATTGTCTGGTATTTTTTCACTGAGAGTGTAATAATTTTTTTAGAAGAATATCCAAGGGTGAGCTGCCCTTCCCTTTGCATCATTTTAGAAGATTCACAATTTAAAAATGGCATCACTATGCCGGGCGTGGTGGCTCATGCCTGTAATCCCAGGACTTTGGGAGGCCGAGGAGGGCGGATCATGATACCAGGAGATCAAAACCATAGTGGCTAACACGGTGAAACCCCATCTCTGCCAAAAATACCAAAAAAAAAAAAAAAAAAAAAAAAAAAAACTAGCTGGGCGTGGTGGCGGGTGCCTGTAGTCCCAGCCACTCTGGAGGCTGAGGCTGGAGAATGGTGTGAACCTGGGAGGCGAAGGTTGCAGTGAGCCGAGATCCTGCCACTGCACTCCAGCCTGGGCGACAGAGCAAGACTCCATCTCAAAAAAATAAAATAAAATAAAATAAAAAAGGCATCGCTAAGAATGTTAACCTTGATCACTGGTTTAGGTGGTGTTTCCTAGGTTATTTCATTGTGGTTAATATTTTTTTTTCCTTTGTACTGCATTTCTTGTAAACAATCATTAAGTCCAGCTCACACTCAAGGAGAAGGAAATTAAGTTATATCTCCTGAAGAATGGAGTATCTGAATGTATATCTATGTAAAAATATATTATTTGAAATTCTACTGTAATTTTTAAAATTTTCCCTAATGTATTTATTTATTCAATCATTTATTTATATTACCATATACTCATCAATATCTATTTTATTTTCTTGGTTATCACTTGCTATCATTATTAATTTTATGTCAAGTTTTTCCAGATTTGAAGCTTTTTCAGTTTGTCTCCTCTGTCCTTTTGATGTGCCTACGTTATTAATATATTTTTACATGCCTTAATTAATTTATTTTTCTTTCTACCATTAATTTTGTGCCTTATTTGGTTCAGCTTTTTCTATGTCTTCCCCTTTTTTCTTTCCTTTTTTAAAAAATTACGTACTCCTGGGGTAGATGTGCATGTTTATTACATGGGTGTACTGCATAGTGGTGGAATGAGGCTCCTCATGTTACTGTCACCCAAATATTGAACATTGTATCCAATAGGCAATCGCTCAACCCTCACCCCCATCTCTTTCTTCCCCTTTTTGGAGTTCTGAGTGTCTTTTATTTCCATCTTTATGTCCACGTGTATTCACTGGTTAACTTATAACTTCCATTTATAAGTGAGAATATGTGATATTTAGTATTCCTTTTCTTTTTGCCATTACAAAATGCTCTAGTTTCATATTTTATTTTCCCTGCCTTACACCTAAAATAAACTTTTTTTCCAAGGATCCCTGCATTATTTTCCTATAAGGATGGTATTTAGGAACCAATATCTGGGTTGTGCTAATAGCTATTGCTATGTCACTGCTGACAGGTATCCTCAGTAGAAAGAGCAAGGAAATATATGTACATATACCAACTCATGTATATTTACTTATAGTCATATAAAGAATAATATACATATATAGCCAAAGAAATAAGATATAAAATGATTGTATAATCATATATAATATCTATGACTATCAATATTTATCAATCTCAGTGTGTATATAGTAAAGTAAATAAGAGTTTATGCTGATATTTGTGACTCTAACACCACAGGGTTCATTCTGGCTTTTTCTTTTGCTTGCTTCTTACTCTCCGAGAAACTTCACTCATTATCTACCATTAATTTACCTATTTGTTCAATTCTCCAATACAAACAAATCTAGTATGTCAAGTAGTTTCAGAATTTACTTTTTTCTTTTCTTTCTTTTTTTTTTTTTTGAGATGGAGTCTCACTCTGTCGCCCACGCTGGAGTGCAGTGGCCGGATCTCAGCTCACTGCAAGCTCAGCCTCCTGGGTTTATGCCATTCTCCTGCCTCAGCCTCCTGAGTAGCTGGGACTACAGGTACCCACCACCACGCCAGGCTAGTTTTTTGTATTTTTTTAGTAGAGACGGGGTTTCACCGTGTTAGCCAGGATGGTCTCGATCTCCTGACCTTGCCATCCGCCCGTTTCGGCCTCCCAAAGTGCTGGGATTACAGGCTTGAGCCACCGCGCCTGGCCAGTTTCAGAATTTCTAAACCAATATCTTCCTGGAGTTTATTTCAGCAACTTTTCTTGGTGTCTCTGTTCTCTGATGTGTTATAGCTTTGTTGACTATCTGGCCTCTTTTGGATTTTAGAGTGAGAGTATGATGATGATATCGTTCAATAGTTTACACTAAACTGGAAATTTCTATTTTTTATTTTTATATGAGTAATTAAGCCATAATTTTCAGCCATTTTTCTTTTGTCATACATATTTAAGGCTACTCTCTTAGGTAACACTGTCTCTATCCTAGTTTTGGTAAACAAATGTTTTCTTTTTCTTTTTTTTTTTCCACTTTTAGAATTCTACAGTTTCTTTCTTTCTTTCTTTCTTTCTTTCTTTCTTTCTTTCTTTCTTTCTTTCTTTCTTTCTTTCTTTCTTTCTTTCTTTTAATAATTTAAGTTCTGGGATACATGTGCAGAACATGCCGTTGTATTACATAGGTATACATGTGCCATGGTGGTTTGCTGCACCCATCAACCCATCATCTACATTACATATTTCTACTAATGCTAACCCTATGCTAGTCTCCCACCCCCTGACAGGCCCCTGTATGTGATGTTCCCCTCCCTGTGTCTTTGTGTTCTCATTGTTCAACTCCCATTTATGAGTGAGAATATGCGGTGTTTGGTTTTCTGTTCCTGTGTTAATTTGCTGAGAATGATGCTTTCCAGCTTCATTCATGTCCCTGCAAAGGGCATGAACTCATCCTTTTTTATGGCCACATAGTATTCTATGGTGTATATGTGCCACATTATTTTAGCAATTGTTTCTAATTATTAAAATAAAATTATACTTTTATTGATATTATGCTGACTTATGCTGTAGGCTGTGCATAAACCTACATATTAAAATTCAATATTATGTACATTTCTAGCTATCTTTGTGTTACAGTCAGTATAAGTTCAGGAGGTAGGTAGTGCAAATGAGTGTAAGAACATTTCCATACATTGGTAATCATGATTGTCAAAAGACAAAAACAAAAACTATTTGCAGTGTCATATTGTGGTTAGGAATTAATTTCAGAGACAGATCATTTGAGTTTAAATCTTAAGTTTAATTTTATTGTCCCACCTACTAGCTATGAGATATTGGGCAATTACTTAATTTCTCTGATCCCCAAATTTCTGATCTCCAAAATTTAGGTAGGAGAGACACTTAACTCATTGGACTGTTGTGAAGTAAATGGGTTATTATTTTAAAAACATCTTGATCCGAGAGAAGATGGCCGAATAGGAACAGCTCCAGTCTCCAACTCCCAGCGCGAGCGACACAGAAGACCGGCGATTTCTGCATTTTCAACTGAGGTACTGGGTTCATCTCACTGGGGAGTGCCAGACGATCGGTGCTGGTCAGCTGCTGCAGCCCGACCAGCGAGAGCTGAAGCAGGGCGAGGCATTGCCTCACCTGGAAAGCGCAAGGGGGAAGGGAATCCCTTTTCCTAGCCAGGGGAACTGAGACACACAACACCTGGAAAATCGGGTAACTCCCACCCCAATACTGCGCTTTAAGCAGACAGGCACACCAGGAGATCATATCCCACACCTGGCCGGGAGTGTCCCACACCCACGGAGCCTCCCTCATTGCTAGCACAGCAGTCTGTGATCTACCGGCAAGGCAGCAGCGAGGCTGGGGGAGGGGCGCCCGCCATTGCTGAGGCTTAAGTAGGTAAACAAAGCTTCTGGGAAGCTCGAACTGGGTGGAGCTCACAGCAGCTCAAGGAAACCTGCCTGTCTCTGTAGACTCCACCTCTGGGGACAGGGCACAGTAAATAATAACAAACGCAGCAGCTCTGCAGACGCAAACGACTCTGTCTGACAGCTTTGAAGAGAGCAGTGGATCTCCCAACACGGAGGTTGAGATCTGAGAAGGGACAGACTCCCTGCTCAAGTGGGTCCCTGACCCCTGAGTAGCCTAACTGGGAGACATCCCCCACTAGGGGCAGTCTGACACCCCACACCTCACAGGGTGGAGTACACCCCTGAGAGGAAGATTCCAAAGCAAGAATCAGACAGGTACACTCGCTGTTCAGAAATACTCTATCTTCTGCAGCCTCTGCTGCTGATACCCAGGCAAACAGGGTCTGGAGTGGACCTCAAGCAATCTCCTACAGCTACAACCTACAGCTGAGGATCCTGACTGTTAGAAGGAAAGCTATCAAACAGGAAGGACACCTACACCAAAACCCCATCAGTACATCACCATCATCAAAGACCAGAGGCAGATAAAACCACAAAGATGGGGAAAAAGCAGGGCAGAAAAGCTGGAAATTCAAAAAATAAGAGCGCATCTCCCCCGGCAAAGGAGCGCAGCTCATCGCCAGCAACGGATCAAAGCTGGATGGAGAATGACTTCGACGAGATGAGAGAAGAAGGCTTCAGTCCATCAAATTTCTCAGAGCTAAAGGAGGAATTACGTACCCAGCGCAAAGAAACTAAAAATCTTGAAAAAAAAGTGGAAGAATTGATGGCTAGAGTAATTAATGCAGAGAAGCTCACAAACGAAATGAAAGAGACGAAAACCATGGCACGAGAAATACGTGACAAATGCACAAGCTTCAGTAACCGTCTCGATCAACTGGAAGAAAGAATGTCAGCGATGGAGGATCAAATGAATGAAATGAAGCGAGAAGAGAAACCAAAAGAAAAAAGAAGAAAAAGAAATGAACAAAGCTTGCAAGAAGTATGGGATTATGTAAAAAGACCAAATCTACGTCTGATTGGGGTGCCTGAAAGTGACGGGGAAAATGGAACCAAGTTGGAAAACACTCTTCAGGATATCATCCAGGAGAACTTCCCCAACCTAGTAGGGCAGGCCAACATTCAAATCCAGGAAATACAGAGAACGCCACAAAGATACTCCTCGAGAAGAGCAACTCCAAGACACATAATTGCCAGATTCACCAAAGTTGAAATGAAGGAAAAAATCTTAAGGGCAGCCAGAGAGAAAGGTCGGGTTACCCACAAAGGGAAGCCCATCAGACTAACAGCAGATCTCTCGGCAGAAACTCTTCAAGCCAGAAGAGAGTGGGGGCCAATATTCAACATTCTTAAAGAAAAGAATTTTAAACCCAGAATTTTATATCCAGCCAAACTAAGTTTCATAAGTGAAGGAGAAATAAAATCCTTTACAGATAAGCAAATGCTTAGAGATTTTGTCACCACTAGGCCTGCCTTACAAGAGACCCTGAAGGAAGCACTAAACATGGAAAGGAACAACCGGTACCAGCCATTGCAAAAACATGCCAAAATGTAAAGACCATCAAGGCTAGGAAGAAACTGCATCAACTAACGAGCAAAATAACCAGTTAATATCATAATGGCAGGATCAAGTTCACACATAACAATCTTAACCTTAAATGTAAATGGACTAAATGCTCCAATTAAAAGACACAGACTGGCAAACTGGATAAAGAGTCAAGACCCATCAGTCTGCTGTATTCAGGAGACCCATCTCACACGCAGAGACATACATAGGCTCAAAATAAAGGGATGGAGGAAGATTTACCAAGCAAATGGAGAACACAAAAAAGCGGGGGTTGCAATACTAGTCTCTGATAAAACAGACTTTAAACCATCAAAGATCAAAAGAGACAAAGAAGTCCATTACATAATGGTAAAGGGATCAATTCAACAGGAAGAGCTAACTATCCTAAATATATATGCACCCAATACAGGAGCACCCAGATTCATAAAGCAAGTCCTTAGAGACTTACAAAGAGACTTAGACTCCCATACAATAATAATGGGAGACTTCAACACTCCACTGTCAACATTAGACAGATGAACGAGACAGAAAGTTAACAAGGATATCCAGGAATTGAACTCATCTCTGCAGCAAGCAGACCTAATAGACATCTATAGAACTCTCCACCCCAAATCAACAGAATATACATTCTTCTCAGCACCACATCGTACTTACTCCAAAATTGACCACGTAATTGGAAGTAAAGCACTCCTCAGCAAATGTACAAGAACAGAAATTATAACAAACTGTCTCTCAGACCACAGTGCAATCAAATTAGAACTCAGGACTAAGAAACTCAATCAAAACCGCTCAACTACATGGAAACTGAACAACCTGCTCCTGAATGACTACTGGGTACATAACGAAATGAAGGCAGAAATAAAGATGTTCTTTGAAACCAATGAGAACAAAGATACAACATACCAGAATCTCTGGGACACATTTAAAGCAGTGTGTAGAGGGAAATTTATAGCACTAAATGCCCACAAGAGAAAGCAGGAAAGATCTAAAATTGACACTCTAACATCGCAATTAAAAGAACTAGAGAAGCAAGAGCAAACACATTCGAAAGCCAGCAGAAGGCAAGAAATAACTAAGATCAGAGCAGAACTGAAGGAGATAGAGACACAAAAAACCCTCCAAAAAATCAATGAATCCAGGAGTTGGTTTTTTGAAAAGATCAACAAAATTGACAGACCACTAGCAAGACTAATAAAGAAGAAAAGAGAGAAGAATCAAATCGACGCAATTAAAAATGATAAAGGGGATATCACCACCGACCCCACAGAAATACAAACTACCATCAGAGAATACTATAAACACCTCTACGCAAATAAACTGGAAAATCTAGAAGAAATGGATAATTTCCTGGACACTTACACTCTTCCAAGACTAAACCAGGAAGAAGTTGAATCCCTGAATAGACCAATAGCAGGCTCTGAAATTGAGGCAATAATTAATAGCCTACCAACCAAAAAAGTCCAGGACCAGATGGATTCACAGCTGAATTCTACCAGAGGTACAAGGAGGAGCTGGTACCATTCCTTCTGAAACTATTCCAATCAATAGAAAAAGAGGGAATCCTCCCTAACTCATTTTATGAGGCCAACATCATCCTGATACCAAAGCCTGGCAGAGACACAACAAAAAAAGAGAATTTTAGACCAATATCCCTGATGAACATCGATGCAAAAATCCTCAATAAAATACTGGCAAACCGGATTCAGCAGCACATCAAAAAGCTTATCCACCATGATCAAGTGGGCTTCATCCCTGGGATGCAAGGCTGGTTCAACATTCGCAAATCAATAAACATAATCCAGCATATAAACAGAACCAAAGACAAGAATCACATGATTATCTCAATAGATGCAGAAAAGGCTTTTGACAAAATTCAACAGCCCTTCATGCTAAAAACGCTCAATAAATTTGGTATTGATGGAACGTACCTCAAAATCATAAGAGCTATTTATGACAAACCCACAGCCAATATCATACTGAATGGGCAAAAACTGGAAAAATTCCCTTTGAAAACTGGCACAAGACAGGGATGCCCTCTCTCACCACTCCTATTCAACATAGTGTTGGAAGTTCTGGCTAGGGCAATCAGGCAAGAGAAAGAAATCAAGGGGATTCAGTTAGGAAAAGAAGAAGTCAAATTGTCCCTGTTTGCAGACGACATGATTGTATATTTAGAAAACCCCATTGTCTCAGCCCAAAATCTCCTTAAGCTGATCAGCAACTTCAGCAAAGTCTCAGGATACAAAATTAATGTGCAAAAATCACAAGCATTCTTATACACCAGTGACAGTCAAACAGAGAGCCAAATCAGGAATGAACTTCCATTCACAATTGCTTCAAAGAGAATAAAATACCTAGGAATCCAACTTACAAGGGATGTAAAGGACCTCTTCAAGGAGAACTACAAACCACTGCTCAGTGAAATCAAAGAGGACACAAACAAATGGAAGAACATACCATGCTCATGGATAGGAAGAATCAATATCGTGAAAATGGCCATACTGCCCAAGGTAATTTATAGATTCAATGCCATCCCCATCAAGCTACCAATGAGCTTCTTCACAGAATTGGAAAAAACTGCTTTAAAGTTCATATGGAACCAAAAAAGAGCCCGCATCTCCAAGACAATCCTAAGTCAAAAGAACAAAGCTGGAGGCATCACGCTACCTGACTTCAAACTATACTACAAGGCTACAGTAACCAAAACAGCATGGTACTGGTACCAAAACAGAGATATAGACCAATGGAACAGAACAGAGTCCTCAGAAATAATACCACACATCTACAGCCATCTGATCTTTGACAAACCTGAGAGAAACAAGAAATGGGGAAAGGATTCCCTATTTAATAAATGGTGCTGGGAAAACTGGCTAGCCATAAGTAGAAAGCTGAAACTGGATCCTTTCCTTACTCCTTATACGAAAATTAATTCAAGATGGATTAGAGACTTAAATGTTAGACCTAATACCATAAAAATCCTAGAGGAAAACCTAGGTAGTACCATTCAGGACATAGGCATGGGCAAAGACTTCATGTCTAAAACACCAAAAGCAACGGCAGCAAAAGCCAAAATTGACAAATGGGATCTCATCAAACTAAAGAGCTTCTGCACAGCAAAAGAAACTACCATCAGAGTGAGCAGGCAACCTACAGAATGGGAGAAAATTTTTGCAATCTACTCATCTGACAAAGGGCTAATATCCAGAACCTACAAAGAACTCAAACAAATTTACAAGAAAAAAACAAACAACCCCATCCAAAAGTGGGCAAAGGATATGAACAGACATTTCTCAAAAGAAGACATTCATACAGCCAACAGACACATGAAAAAATGCTCATCATCACTGGCCATCAGAGAAATGCAAATCAAAACCACAATGAGATACCATCTCACACCAGTTAGAATGGCGATCATTCAAAAGTCAGGAAACAACAGGTGCTGGAGAGGATGTGGAGAAATAGGAACACTTTTACACTGTTGGTGGGATTGTAAACTAGTTCAACCATTATGGAAAACAGTATGGCGATTCCTCAAGGATCTAGAACTAGATGTACCATATGACCCAGCCATCCCATTACTGGGTATATACCCAAAGGATTATAAATTATGCTGCTATAAAGACACATGCACACGTATGTTTATTGCAGCACTATTCACAATAGCAAAGACTTGGAATCAACCCAAATGTCCATCAGTGACAGATTGGATTAAGAAAATGTGGCACATATACACTATGGAATACTATGCAGCCATAAAAAAGGATGAGTTTGTGTCCTTTGTAGGGACATGGATGCAGCTGGAAACCATCATTCTTAGCAAACTATCACAAGAACAGAAAACCAAACACCGCATGTTCTCACTCGTAGGTGGGAACTGAACAATGAGATCACTTGGACTCGGGAAGGGGAACATCACACACCGGGGCCTATCATGGGGAGGGGGGAGGGGGGAGGGATTGCATTGGGAGTTATACCTGATGTAAATGACGAGTTGATGGGTGCAGCACACCAACATGGCACAAGTATACATATGTAGCAAACCTGCACGTTGTGCACATGTACCCTACAACTTGAAGTTTAATAATAATAAATAAATTAAAAAAAAAAATCTTAAAATCATTCACTGAAGATACCAAGTATTATATAAATGTGTTTTAAATTAATTTTAAATTCTAAGAAAAAATAATATGTAAGTATTATGTAAGAATACATTTGCTTGGGTAGCTTGAAAAATTTTTGAAGTTGACTCCTCTGTATTTTGGACATTTTAC
Organism: Chlorocebus sabaeus; assembly: GCF_047675955.1. NCBI lineage: Eukaryota > Metazoa > Chordata > Mammalia > Primates > Cercopithecidae > Chlorocebus > Chlorocebus sabaeus. The sequence continues at coordinate 118,162,973 of NC_132911.1, forward strand.
AAGATTCATACTTTGTTTTATTATAATAATAAAGGAAATACTAGAATTTGCCAGCTGCCTACAATCAAAGAATATATTTTGGTTGATTACAGTCTTTTGATTTCTATCTCTATATTTTGATATAGTTTACACGGAGTTTTATGTTTTATGTGCTTGAAAAATATTTATTGCGTATTCATGGTAAAATCTCTGTGTATATTAAAAGGTAAATTGTATTAGTAATGTTACAAGCTCATTTACATTTTTACTGACATTTCTTCTGCAAATTCTGTGTACCTCTAATAAGAGTGTTTAAATCACCTTATATAGTAATTTTCTTTATTTTCTTCTTTTTAATTAACTTTTCTTTTATTGTTGTTTTTTGCTTTATATACTTGGAAACATGTGTTAAATGCAGAAATTTTAGAATGGATGGAATAAATCTTTCAACAATATAAATAATCTTCTTAATCTCTAGTGATTAAATTTCCTTGATATCTCTTAGATGTTATCATAATATACATTAACCTTCTTTTGGAAAACTAATTTCAATTTTTTTACCTTAATTTTTTTGCATGCCACATCTTTTGTATTGATTAGGCACAGTCTACACTTGGGTATTATTTATTTAGCAACTTGATGTATTTCATGCATGTATACTTACTCTAATCTGTAACTTATTAAGTGCTTTAAATTTGTGCCACCTGATTTGTATACACGCTTTCTCATTTCTTGAATGTTTTGATTAATTATTTTGAAATTTCCTGTTTTTCTAATGTTTAGTAATTTTCTACAAATTAAAAATTTTAACCTTGTTTTATCAAGTACAAATATTAACTCGCAATTTTACACTTGTCAACCGAAAATATCAGAAACCTAGGATATTTTAACTCTCTAATCTGATTCTGTTCCTTCCAATGTCCCACACTCTGCATTCTTTTTTTCTTTCTTTCTTTCTTTTTTTGAGGCAGAGTCTCACTCTGTTGCTCAGGAGGCTGGAGTGCAGTGGCACCATCTCGGCTCACTGCAACCTCCACCTCCCGGGTTCAAGCAATTCTCATACCTCAGCCTCCCTAGTAGCTGGGACTAGAGGCACAAGCCACCATGCCCGGCCAATTTTTGTATTTTTAGTACACACACGGTTTCACCATGTTGACCAGGCTAGTCTCGAACTCCTGACCTCAAATGATCTGCATGTGTTTGCCTCCCAAAGTGGTGGGATTACAGGCGTGAGGCACTGTGCCAGGCATTCTGCACTCTTTTGTCAACTCCCTTTGATTCATTGAGGATGGTACAATCCTCAAGATGAGTGTTACTATGTTAACTACATAAACATATATGTACAAACTGCTTCAAGCTCATTAATATATTACTACTTCTAACAACATAATACTTTAAAAGTTATAGTTTATTTTTAATCAAAGTAGCAAAACAAAACAAAAATATAAATCCTTCATGTGTGAACTCAATTTTTAGTATTACATGCTCTATATTAGAATATTGAATTACATATTATATAAATATATAATAAAAGAGAGATAATTTTAACACCATATTGTACTATACTTTGGTTTTTCCAAGAAACTATTTCTTTTTTTCCAATTTATGTTGTTAGTACTATTCTCTCCATTTCACTCAGAATTCACATTTGATGCCTCTATTCCTCAATACCTTGCACCTAAGGAAGTGGTGAAAATCTACTAGATTAACTATTATTTATTTGTCAAAGTTGTTTTATTCTATTAATTTGTTCCCAGTCTTCCTTTCTTCAAAAGTTGAATTTATTTCTACATGATATAGTAAAAAATCATTGCCTGGAGAATTTGTTGGTTTGTCTTTACAAATGAATGAACACTTCTTGTCTGTGAGAAAAGAAATTTCCAAAAGAACATTCTACCTTTGTTGTAGTATAAACAGTGGTACTCTGCTGTAGCATAATGAGATGTCTTGAAATTGATTTTAGAAAAATTATTGAAAAAGCTGAATTTTTACAAAGGTCAGAAAGATTATAATGTTACAGTTGTTCTATTTCATTATGACCCCAAGACACAAAACAAAAATCTTACAAAAATGTCCCACAGGTGTACTTTAAAATAAAATACTGGTCTTTTTTGTCTGAAATTTAAGTGATTTCAATTGTGTGGTATGTAATATGTTCATGGTAAACAATTCATGCAGCACAGGAAAGTATTCATGACAAAAGTGAAATTGCCTGGGTATCCATTTCTGGAGATAAACACAATCTCTCTCTCTCTCTGTCTCTCTCTCTCTCTCTCACACACACACACACACACACAAAGAGAGAGAGAGAGAGAGAGAGAGAGAGAGAGAACTATGTGTGGATACAGCTTTGTAATTTTGGGACATATTGCCACAGTATTGAGAGGGTACATTTTGGTGTTTCTTTTGTTTCCTCAGGTAAGGTATTTGGTTCTCCTTCATGAACATAAGCAGAAATACCATTGTTTAGTAACTTGCTTTGCATGCATAGAAGTCTGGAAAAAGGGCAATCATTTTGCTACTATAGATTGCTGCTGGAAGCATGTCATGAGACACCCTGTGTCTGACACACTACTCAGGGTGTCGGAGAGTGGCTACAAATCCTCAATAAGAATGGCTTCCTGAGTTTTCCAGATTTAGTTTTCACCATAGCAGCATCTAAGAACAATGATCTGTAGAGAAGCAACAGGAGACAAAATCAAGAGCCCAGAGAAAGTAATAGCTGAATCGAGCAACATCAATATCGTCTAATCAAGGAAAGAAAGTGGGTCAGACATACATATGGAGATCTATGGACTTGAAAGGAAGATGGAACAATAAATACATGAGAAACCAGAAGAGTAGAACATGTCTTAGAGATTTAGAAATATTAGTAATAGAAAACCAAAAGTACTTAAGATAATATGGAACAATTAATTAAAAGTATACTATACTATTTCTCTAAATAGCAGGTCACGTTACATGTTCCACTCCAACATTGGGAATTAAGTTTGCAACCCTAGGAAGGGAGAATTGAGGCAAGGGAAGCAAGAAACAGCAAAACATACTGGAAAATGTTCCATTTTTGTAAGAAGACCCAAAAAATCTGATGAAACACTTCACAGTTATATAAAACATCATTCTAAATTGTTTTAATTGATTTTTTTAGCAGAAAATGTCAGACTGTACTTTTCCTGATGCTGAGTGTGAACTTCACTCAATTATAAGCTCAAGTGTCAGAACGAAATTTATTTAGACATAATACATACAATTTAAACAAGTAGAATAGTCTATCCATTCAACCATTCATTCATTTATTCATTCAAAATTATTTATTGAGAGCCAGATGATGCAGGGTTCTGCAGACCATTTTAAGGGATTCAGCTTTATCATTTGGTGTGAATTTTGCCATGCGAAGGAAGGAATATGGATTTATTTCTGTCCTTGTTAGGAAACCATGGTAACATTTCATTCATTCAGTAATATAGTTGGTCAATATTTAAAATAGCTGTCTCGAGTGCATTTGAAAGCAATAAGAAAAGACAGAAGGTAGGTAGTGCAAATGAGTATAAGAACATTTCCATACACGGACAATCATGATTGTCAAAACACAAAAACAACTTGCAGTGTGGCATTGTGGCTTGGAATTAATTCCAAAGACAGATCATTTGAGTTTAAATCTTGTTTAATTTTATTTTCCCACCTATTAGCTATGAGATCTCAGGCAAATATTTAACTTCTCTGATCCTCGAATTTCTGATCTCCAAAATTCAGGCAAGAGAAATACTTAACTCATTGGGTTGTTATGAAGTTTAATGGGTTATTATTTTTAAAATTCTTGAAATCATTAACTGAGGATACTGTTATATAAATGTGTCTTAAATTAATTTTAAATTTGAAAAAAGCACATAAGTATTATGAAGAGTAAATTTGCTTGTGTAACTTGAAAAGTTTTTGAAGATGACTCCTCTGTATTGTGGACATTTTACGAGACTCATACTTTGTTTTATTAGAATGATGAAGGAAATACTAGAATTCGTCAGCTGCCTGCCTGCCTATGATATAAATAGCTTTCATAAACATAATAATAAGAAGAATCTTCCTTTTATAAATATTTTCCACTGATGTAGCATACTTTTTTTATTTAAATGTTTAGATATGAACATATTTATTATATAGAACAATGCTAACATATATTCAAGTGTAAAGAAAAGTAAAAAATTATTTTTTTTGTTTAGATGTTAAAATAATCATTTAAATTTATTCTTGTATGTAAAATATAAAAGCATGAAAATATGTAAAATATAAAATTATTATACAAACAATACATTAACTCAAAAGGCCACTGTGATGGCAAAAATATTTGTGATTTTTTTTCAAAAATTATACAATTTAGATATGATCAAGTTACTTCTCAGAGAATTAAAACCAAAATCAGGATATTATATTTTTTGCTGCCTTTTAGTAGAAACTATTTCTTTATTAAGCAATTCATAAGTCATTATAATTTTCATATTTTTTCTTTTTTTGAATTAAAATTTCTATATCAGTTGAAATGTCAATTAAAATTTCTCCATCAGTTCTTTCATAGGTTAAATTCTTGATTTATAGAAAGTACTAGTTTGGTATAAAAATTGTTGTAATATAATCAGAAGGATATTGTTATTATTTTAAATTTTAGATATAGAAGTACTGTCCTTAAAATAAAGTTAAAGATGAAAATAAAGTTAGTTTCTGGAAATCTGCATCTCCATATACTGAAATTGTTCATAAAGTCATTCTTGTAAATGGATATTATTCTTAACAAAACTTTGCATGCATAGTCAGGCTTTCTCTATTCATATTTATTTTTGTTATATAACCAGCTAGGTAGGTAGGTAGGTAGGTAGGTAGGTAGATAGATAGATAGATAGATAGATATTCCTTATTCTGAATGACAATCACTTACGGCTTTTTACTTATCTGGAAATTTAGCCAAAATGTATCTCAGAGAGTGATGACATTCATAGACTCTTTGGACTACCTTGAGATAACTCCAGATTATCAACTAATTCTGCTAATGGGGTCCTTGAGATCTAAAATGATATAGGTAATATGCTCAATAATGAGATTCCTATGAAAATCAGTCATGTTAAGTAGAGAATAACTTGACCTTTCAAGATCACTCTAAGATATCTAGTCCTAGAAATACATTTCATTAGATGAAATATTAACAGTTTCTGAGGTAGTTCCAATAAACATAGTCCTGCTTCTGTTCTGGCTGAATAACTCCTAACAGAGTAGCCCTCTTGCAGGTGATAACTACAAACTCTGGACAAATTATTACAAAGAGTAATTTGAGGGAATTGTATGATGAACAAAAGGAGAAAAATTTTGGAGGTAGTGTCAATGCTTTGAAAAACAAATATTGGATGATAAGAGAAACATGTTTTATGGTGTCTGCTCTGAGAATAGGCCACAGTCTGGTATACGGCAAAACAATGAAAAGCATATTAATTGAAAATAAAAATGTATTAGATGAATTAAATATTAGTGTATATATCACAGGAGAGATGCCTTATGAACTCTAGCATAGTTCTGAAGAAATCAAATTAAACAAATTGAAAAAAGAGGATAAAATACAAATGTAAAAGAGAAAAAAGAGAATGAAGTTGGATAGAACTTCTACTTCAGGGTAAGCTGCTGAGACGTGGTGCTTCTACTAGTAAAAAGCTATGGGCGAATTAAAACCTGACAGGTACGAACTTTCCCTTGGTAGATCTCTTACTAGAACCTCCTATCTCTTGGAAGATACCATTAAGACACTTCATGCTACTTTCGGATACAAAATATGAGGAATTCAAGATTAAAAAGAAAAATAAAAGTCTAGTCAAGCAAAAGTAAGCAAATGGAAAAAAATGTAAAGACAATGGAGAGCTGTTAGGAGAAAATGTTTCAGGAAATAAAAGGAGAAGAAATTATTTTAAAAGCCCATGTAACTAAAATGGATATATAACAGTTATAATGAGAAAAATATATACAACATCCTGCATAAACATAGACACAAAAACCCTTTGATGATATTAACAAATTATAAATATATAATTATAAAATATATATGACAATATGTAAAAAGTAGGATACAGTCTCAAACATTTCAATGGCAAGTAAAATACCCTACAATTAACATGACACTTAATAGAAAGAGATCGAATTCTATTTCTCTCAGATCAGGAATGTGACAAGTATGATCATTCTTACCAAATCTACTAAAGCCTTGTACTGGAGAGACCATCCAGTCCAAAAAGGCTAGAAAAACAAATGAAAGTCATAAACATATGTATGAAAGAAACAAAATTATATCCTTATGTATATTGCTTACGTAGAATAAAATCTGAAAGAAATGTCTAACAGAACTAATAAGTAAATTTAGCCCTGTCCAGAAAAAGTTAATATGTAGAAATCAGTTGTATTTTTATTTTACTAGAAGATGTAAAATTTAAAATATTTATTCAGAATAGCACCTAAAAGACAAAAAAAAAAAAGTATCCCAGAAACACATTTATAAAAGATGTGGAACATATCTACTTGAAGTGAATATTATAAAATATTGTTGATAAAATTTTTAAAAGATCTAAATAAATAAAGAGACACACCGTGATTGGTAGATTTAATATTGTGAAGATAACAATCATTTCCAAACTGAATTATAGAGTCATAGCAATCAAAATACAAAGTGAAGCTGACTCTTCTCCAAGATCATTTTGTAAGTGTGCAGAGTTTTATTTATATTTATTTATTTGTTTGTTTGTTTGTTTGTTTATTGAGACAGAGTCTTTCTCTTGTCACCCAGGCTGGAGTGAAGTGGCCCAATCTTGACTCACTGCAAACTCCACTTCCTGAGTTCAAGCGATTCTCCTGCCTCAGCCTCCTGAGTAGCTGGGACTACAGGTGCACACCACCATACCCGGCTAATGTTTTGTACTTTTAGTAGAGACGAGATTTCACCATGTTACCCAGGCTGGTCTCAAACTCCTGACCTCAGGTGATCAACCGGCCTCGGCCTCCAAAACTGCTAGGATTACAGGCGTGACCCACCGCGCCGGGCCAAGTTTTACTTTTAATTATTATTCAGCTTTTATTTTTAGTAAACTTTAAAATTCTGTCGTGGGTTTAGATGTACAGAAATTTGCAAGAATAGTGCAGAAAGTTTGCATATGTTCATCAACCAGTCTCCCTATTATTAACACCTTACATTACCGTGGCATGTTTGTCACCACTAATGGACCAAAAATGATAATATTAATTAAAATCTAGACTTTATTTATATATCCTTAGTTTGCTCTAATGTCTGTTCTAGAATTTTATCTAGGATACCATATTTCACTTAATTATTTTTCTATCAGACTTGCCTAGGCAATGTGAGTTTCTCTCAGGTTTTTCTTGTTTCCAGTGGCCTTAATCTGAGGATTACTGGTCGTTTCTTCTGCAGAATGTTATTTGATTTAAGTTCTGCTGATGTTTAGACTACAATTGTGGTTTTGTGAGACAAAGATCATTCAGATAAAAGTGTCATTTGCTCTCATCATAGCAAGAGTACATGCTAACATGACGTATCACTGATAACGCTAAACTCAATCAGCTGTCTGAAGTACTGTCAGGCATTCACACTATAAAGTGACTTGTCTTCCCACGTACTTGGATGGAAGTCATTGTGTACAGTAATTGTTAGGGGGTGGTATTTATTCCACTTCCTTAGAATTGAGTATCTACAAGTTATTTGGAAATCTCTGTACTGAGATTTGTTTATCCTCTCACATTTTTTATTCAATTGTTTATATCATTATGAACTCATGAATATTTATTTCAGACTTGGATTGTAATCCAACGTTAATTGAGATATCTTGTTGCTCAAATTACTTCACCCATAGTCACTGAAATTATTTTCAATTGGTTCTTGTGTCACTTTGAATTATCCACATAATTTTATTTTATGTGTAGTCATACATAATGCTCCAGGGTCATCTTGTATATTTCTTACCCAAGCTCAGGGATTCGTCATTTCTTCAGGGAGTTCTGGCCCTCCTATGTAGAATAACATTGAAAACAGAGATATAAGTTGTGAGTGTGCTGGATGTACTTATTACTACTGGATTGTCATTGTTTATAAGGCTCTCTAAGCAGACAGAGCTAGAAAATGTATGTGTGTATATTAATATGGGTATATACACTCATCTATAATTATACATATTTATAGTAATTATTATACAAATAAATATACATATGTAAGTTATATATATGTGAACATACATTTATACCAATTTCTCCCACCCTCATCCATTATCATGTGATTTATTCTAACCTCCTTTTTTCCTTGTTTGTAACCTCCTACTCCAACAGAGAGAAATCTGTCTCCTACCATCTGCCATCCTTTCATATATTTTTTCAGCTTTAGTATAAATTTGTAGTGGCTTTAGAATGATACTCCATCTTCCATTGAAATGGCCTTTAACACCTAAAGTTCAGTGCTGTATATTGTTACTTTTCCTTTAGTCTTATATTCTCCACTGTCAAACTGATTTTAAAATTTATACTGACATTCACAGGACCTAGAACAGTGACAGTAAAACAAGAATAATAACATTGGAGAATTTACTACTTGCTTTAAAGTCTTAATTAAAAGTTACAATAATCAACCTAATGTGATAGGGTAGGAGGATAGAATAATGGATTAATAGAATATACTAAGTTACCTGGAAGTGTACCTATAAATATTTCTTGCAAAAATGTCAAGGCAATTAGAGGAGAAAAAGAAAATATTTGTCACAAATTGGTATGAAATAACTGGATATCTGTGTGCAAATGGCGAGGAGAAGAAGACATATTTACCTCATGACTTATAAAAATTAAACCAAATAATTTCCTAAATATACACTGAAAACACAGAAGAAACTTTTTGTAACCTCAGTACAGTTTTCTTTTAAAGATTACCTACTACAAAAACAAATAAAAATAAATAAATTAGACTTTGTCCGAATTTATAATCTTTATTGTGTAAAAATTTTATTTAATTTTTTTAAGTAACTAGGGTAATATGATGGACATGAGTGTGAGGTGATGGCTATGTTAATTATCTTGATTGTGGAAGTCATTTCAAAATGTATATATATATCAAAACATCACATTTATGCCTTCAATTGATATTTTTTTGTTTTTCATTTATATCTCAATAAAGCTGGGAAGATTAAAAAAATCTAAAATCTAATCAAAATGGGCAAAAATATTGAACAGACATTTAAAAAATGACTACTAATCATATAAAATGATGTTCAATATTATTAATCTTCAAGAAAATAAAAATTAAAACCCCATTCCAAAGTATGTTAGAAAAATTTCTTGAAGGGAAATCTGAAAAGCAAGAAAGAATAGGGAACAAAGGTAATGGTGAATAGATTACTGTGATCACCTGTAGAAGTAAGATGAACAACCACCTAAAATTTGCTTTAGGTGTCAAGACTGATGATCACACACACACACACACACACACACACACACACACACACACTATTACCACTTCTTGAGGGTATGAAAAAGTTTAGAGCAGGTTTCCCATGATGGTCCAAAAGTTTATTAAGAAAGAAAGGAACAAAGATTGACTTGGAATTTTTATTATGTTTAGGATGAAGGCTGATGGTGATAGTTCCTGTGTACAGGTAGGGGCTTGTAGGTTTCAATCTCTTTCTCAGTGCCAGCGGAAGGAACACCTGAGAGTTTTTTTCATTTTTCCCCTGGTATGTGGCACAGGGCAAGAGGAAAGGGTGAGGATTAAAATCTGTTAGCACTTAAACATCAAACTACAAAGTCAGACTCTTGTTGCAGAATCAATATGTCAAATTACACAAGTAAAGTATAACACGATATCAAAATACATAATTTATGAAATAATATAAATCTTGGATATGAACATCAGTCACAAATAATTTTGGAGTCCAGTCAACAGTGATAAAGCCTTCCAAGGTCCATGTAAATGCTATTTAAAAAGAGTCTTTGTTGTTCCTCTTTACCAAGGACCCGCCAACATGGGCCGCGTTCGCACCAAAACCATGAAGAAGGCGGCCCGGGTCATCATAGAGAAGTACTACACGCGCCTGGGCAACGACTTCCACACGAACAAGCGCGTGTGCGAGGAGATCGCCATTATCCCCAGCAAGAAGCTCCGCAACAAGATAGCAGGCTATGTCACCCATCTGATGAAGCGGATTCAGAGAGGCCCTGTAAGAGGTATCTCCATCAAGCTGCAGGAGGAGGAGAGAGAAAGGAGAGACAATTACGTTCCTGAGGTCTCAGCCCTGGATCAGGAGATAATTGAAGTAGATCCTGACACTAAGGAAATGCTGAAGCTTTTGGACTTCGGCAGTCTGTCCAACCTGCAGGTCACTCAGCCTACAGTTGGGATGAATTTCAAAACGCCTCGGGGACCTGCTTGAATTTTTTCTGCAGTGCTATATTATTTTCAATAAATCTGGGACAACAACAACAAAAAAAAAAAAAAAAAGAAAGAAAGAAAAGAGTCTTTGTTAAATATATAGAAAGTTGTCTATTGTATCTTTTCTACAAATGAAATAGAATGCATTATTTAAAGTAAAATAGGAAAAAGAGAAGAAAGAAGTAAGCATCCAAATCTTTATCAATCAAAATAATACAAATAACACATGAATGGATTAAAAACTATACCATGAAAATAAAAAAGTACAAACTGATTTGTGTCATAAATATTAATGTATAAAAATCAATAAATCTAAATACACTAAAATACACAGAAAAGGTATTTAACTAGTTAACAAGAAGTGAATCTATGATGTTTACAAGAGACAGACAAATAAATAGTTGAATGAATATGAATAAATAATAAATACTCATATGAATGAATAAATAAGGAACATGAAAAAGGAACTTTGATTAAAAAATACAATGGCCAAATAGAAGAACCATAAACATATAGATCTAAACTTAAAAATACTTGATTCAAGAGAACAAGGATAATTACATAATAAGAGAAGTTTCAAATGACTAAAAAATAATAATAATTATTATATGTAAGTAAAACATAGCTTCAAAATACACAAAGCAAATATTGATCATATTGAAAGAAAAGAGTTGGCCAGGAGTGGTGGGTCACACGTGTGATTCCAGCACTTTGGGAGGCTGAGGTGAGCAGATCGCCCGAGGTTCGAGACCAGCCTGGCCAACATGGTGAAACCCCATCTCTATGAAAAATACAAAAATTAGCTGGGTGTGGTGGCGTGTGCCTGTAGTCCCAGCTACTCGGAGGCTGAGGCAGGAGAATTGCTTGAACCTGGGGAGCGGAGGCTGCAGTGAGCGGAGATTGCACCACTGCACTCCAGCCTGGGCAACAGAATGAGATTCTTTCTCAAAAAAAAAAAAAAAAAAAAAAAAGGAGTTAACGATGGGGGTTTTCAAAAACCCTTTATTATTATCAGAGATTTTTGTAGCTCAAGCTGAAAAAGATTTGTTTCTTTTTTGAGTATCGTAGCTCAAGCTGATGAATATTCAGTAAGCAAACAGAAACATTTAGACAGTCAATGAATAAATATGACTTAATTGCTGTGTAACACTTCTGCCAAAATTTGGATAAATCGTATCAATTTCTAGCATCCATTAAATGTTTACGAAATCGACCATGTATTAAGACATAGTCTTAATATTAAGCTAGAAAACCAACAAATTTTAAGTCATCGTTATCAAGGAGCATATTTTCTATCATAGCTAAATTAAGTAAGAAATAAATAAAGTTAAACATTATAAACTCCTGAAATTAAAAATCTTATATACTATATAGTTGTTGTTCACCCAAACTCAACACTGGTAAAAGACAGTAAAACGATGCTTGTAAGGAAATGTATTGCCCTACACACAATATTAGAGAAGAACAAAAAGAAGAAGAAGAATTATTCCCTTTTCCTATTTTATTTTGAAGTCATGTAATCTTTTTCATTTATAGAAAAGTCATACTATACAACATTTATATATATTTAACAGCCTTTTCAGAGTATTCACGTCGACTTTGGAAGACTTTAACTCTGTTTATTCCAAAATTATTTGTGACTGATGTTCACATCACAGCTGAGCTTTATATTATTTCATAAATTTACATATTTTGACATTATTTTATACTTTAATTGTGTAATTTGACATATTGATTCTGCAATAAGAGCCTGACTTTGTAGTTTGTTGAGCACTAACAGATTTTAATCCTCACCCCTCCCTCCTGCCCTATGCCCCACATCTGGAGCAAAGAAGACATCATCACAGAAATTAAAAATATTTAGAAATATATGATGGCAAAAGCAGCAAAATTCAACACTGGTGAAAGGCAGTAAAACAATGCCTGAAGGCAAATGTATTGACCTACACACAATATTAGAGAAGAAGAATGGCTGAAAACTGATGAGCTGAACATCCAATTTAGGAGTGACTCAAAGAATAACTATACATTTAGAAAAGGAGTACCTTTTAAAAAGTATCAAGCATAAGAATACATATCAATGGAATAGAAAATAGAGAATAGCAGAATCGACGAGGTAAAATATTAATTTGTTTTCAAAAGAAAAAATACCAAACTGTTTTTGGAGTAATCATTGGAAACTAAGATCTATTATAAAATAGAAAAACATACAGTTATAAATACTTAAAGGTTAAAAATCACAAAAATAATGGAAAGCACCAAATAAAAATTATTTATTTAAAAAATTCTTTACTGTTAATTATAACATAGGTGCATAATAGTAAAAATAATTACTCATCACAAAAATTTTGAATGTGCAAGTATGCACCATTCATTACAAACACTCCTCTAGAGAAATGGGTCTTAAGGAGCAGAATTTTCAGTGGCCTCTCTTTATTTCTTCCAGGATTCTCAACTAGGTACTCTGAAACTGCCATCCGCTGGTTAGCACTAGCATTTAATGATAGCAATGCTCTTCAAATCACAGTGTTCAGTTTCTTGAGGGAACAATAAATTTCAGAATCTTGAAAACATAACTCAAAAGTATACTTTGTATAATTTTGTAATGTGGAGTGACAAAATGAGAGGGAAACACTATTGGGGATACCAAAGAAAATGTTACATCATTTTATAATTCTTAAAATCTCTTTATAAAAATACATCTCTGCTGTGTGAAGCTCGACTGGGTACATAATCTCACTGTTGTGCGGGAAGGGTTTATGCTGCCAATAAAGAACTCTTTGGTGCCTTTTAGAGCAATTGACTTTCTTATTACCTAACGTTTGGGGTGGGAGGGGGTGGGAAGGAGAGAAATTCCCTCAGACTAATAAGCCAAAACTTCTAAAAAGTGACAATGACAGAATATATACAAATACAATCACGGTCTAATCATTTACATAGATTTAAATTATTTGTCATACGCATTTATCACTCAATACAGAAAAGCATGACATCTTTGTCATCCCAGCATCCCAGTTTAGGTTTTATGATAACCACATTTATTTTACTGACTAAATTTTTTATTTTTCTCTGATTATAAAAGTAAACTATGTTAATTAGGAAAATATGTAACAATAAAAAAGCACAAAGATTAAAAAGTCATGTTTAATCCAAATAAAATATAATTTCTAGTAATATTTTGGTGTGTATCAATCTTTTGTTTCCATGTGTGTTTGTGTGTGTGTGTGTATTAGTATGCAGGTATGTGCACACAAACAACAAATACTTAGATGGCCACGTATTGATTACAAAAAATGCATACGTAAAGAAGAAAACAAGTTTCTTCTGAAGATTTATACATGTTTAATTGTGTTTAATCGTGTTGAGATTAAAATAATAAAACTATTTACTTTTATGATAAAAATGCCTGAAATATACAGATACTACAGTCATTTTATCAAATAGATCATTGTTTATATCATTTTACTTTTATCTTTCTTTTTGAATCATTTTTCTGCATTGAACAAAACAATGTCACATGTATATAAATTATACGTACACCTACAGACCTGTAGACAATGCTTTCTGTTTCACATTACACATAACTTAACTTACATCTCATAACATTTGTTGAAGTTCTGGGGCTATAATTATCTTAAAGCATGAGTCATACTTCTGTCTTCATTGATTAATTCCTCCCTAAGTAGTAAAAAGACCTTCTGAACACTATTAAGCTAAATTTATAATTTTCCTCCCCTCAAAAAGCAGGCATATTGTGGGTATCCCTCCTCTGCGCTTTCAATGCACCTTATGCAATCCTTCATTTTAGCACTTATCTCATTGTGCTGTAATTATTTGTTTGCATTTGTCTCTCCCATCAAATAATGATCTCATTAAAGTAGTGCCTATTTCTTATTCAACCCTAAATTCCTGACACCTAGCAAAATTCTTGGCATACAGTAAACTTAAGCAAATAATTGTTAAATGAATGAAACCACCAAATCTCTTAAATATTTCTCACCAGTTTTAATGGCACAATTTGTATAGCAGTGTTGACAGAATGGCTGCTTTCATTAAGTTATCTGTAGAGATTTCACAGCTGCTATCCACACATTGAATCATTCTTAGGTTAGGCAGTCTCCATATACATTTACAAATCACTAAATAATTTGTCAAGGTATTTGTGAGCTGCTCAGGTGAATAAGAGATTTACAATTACTAATTGATTTCCAATTTGGTGTCTGTCAACATTGAAATAAATAGGACCATAACATTTCCTCAGCGCAATTAGAAAGTCACAGTGTATCTTCTTTGTTGGGATTTAGAAAACATTTGAAGAACTATAATGGAATAAGATGGTCAACATCATCTGGAAAATTTCTATGCTTTGTAAAGGCAAATAACTGGTTTTTAGATATTTTAAAACATGTTAATTAATTAACTAATTACATTTACATAAGCCCTAGCTAGAAGGTAACTGTCCATCCTAGTGGTTGGAACCTGAAATCCAGCAACACCTACTACTATGGGTTAAAGTGCACAAAAGTCCTACCTAAATAAACTTGAAAGACAGTTTCGGCAACAAGGACTGAAATTCTTGGGCAAGTTCTAGTGCTGTGCTGGGCTTAAAGCCAGTTAACTGGAGGTACATGAAATCCAAGGAAACACTTGCTGTTGTGGCCAAAGGCGTGTTTACATTACACCTTCTCTGACTCCAAGCAGTGTAACTCAAAGCTCCTAGAGTAGAGGGAAGAGAGATGGGGCACAAGGTTTATTCAAGGGGATAACAACAGAAAACTTTCCAAACCTAGGAACCAGGTGTCAGGAATTTAGAGTTGAATAAGAAATAGGCAAACTAGAGAAATACATCAATATTCAAATGCAGGATGTTTCTAGAACACCAAGCACATTTAACTCAACTAAGACTCCCTCAAGATATTTAATAATCAAACTCTCCAAGTCGAGGATAAAGAAAGAATCCAAAAGACAAAGCCCTTCTTGTCTTGAAACTTGGATACCAGCTCATCGTCAGTAAAATAAAGTACCAAGAGGATTCCTGAAGCCCCCATTCCAGGTTCTAGCTCCTAGATGGCATTTCTAGGCACATGCTGATACAAAAGGAAACTTGCTTCCCTGAAGAGAAAGACCATTCCTGGCAGAATTAATGGCCTGCTGACTAAGGAGCCCTTGAACCTCGAACTAACATCAGTGGTAGTCAGGAAATAATAGACACAGGCCTTGGGTGGAACCCACTACTGTTCTTGTTTCAGATGTGATCCAGTACAGACCCAGTTGTGATGGCCGCTGGAGTGTTTGCATCACCCCTCCCCCAACTCCAGGTTCTCTCTGTGCTGAGCTACCTGGGAAGGGAAGGGAAGAAGAGACTGTCTGATAATCTAGGGAATTCTCTTGCATCTTATCCCAGACGACGAAGATGGTACCTCAATAAGTCTGCAAGAGTCACATCATTATAGGGCTTGGGGTATCTCTTATGCAGATGTTGCTGCAGTGACCAAAGACTTAGATCACAAGACTTAATTCCATTTGAAGATTTGAAAAGCCTTCTCAAGAAAAACGGATATGAACAAGTCCATATTGTGAAGATTACAGAAAATTCTAACACTTCAATGCCCGGACAATGACAAGTAACCGTGAGCATAAACGTCATCCAGGAAAACATGACCTCATCAAAAAAACAGAAAAACAACCTAAATATGACATGAGAGACTAATTCTAGAGTGACAGAGATATGAGAACTTTCACACAGAGAATTTAAAATAGCAGTTTTGAAGAAGCTCAACAAAATTCAATATAACACAGAGAAGGAATTCAGAATTCTATAAGATAAATTTAACAAAGACCTTGAAACAATTTGAAATAATCAAGCAGAAATTATGTATCTGAAAAATTCAATTGACAAACTGAGGAATACCTCAGAGTCTCTCAACAGCAGAATTGATAAGGCAGAAGAAAGAATTGGTGACCTTGAAGGAAGACTATTTGAAAATACACAATGAGAAAAATCAAAAGAAAAAATAATATAAAATACTGAGGAACACCTACAGGAGCTAGAAAACAGCCTCAAAAGGGAAAATCTAACAGATATTGGCCTTAAAGAGGAGGTACAGAGAGGGATAGGTGTACAAAGTTTATTTAAATGAATAATAACAGAGAAATTTCCAAACCTAGAGAAAGACATCAATATTCAATTACAAGGAGGTTACAGAACTCCAAGTAGATTTAATCGTATTAAGACTACCTCAACATATTTAATAATGAATCTCCCAAAGTCAAGGCTAAAGAAAGGATCCTAAAAGAATCAATAGAAAATAAAAATAAAATAAAATACAAAGAAGCTCCAATATGTCTGGCAACAGATTTCTCAGTGGAAATAGTACAGGCCTAGAGAATGGCATGATTTATTTAAAGTGCTGAGGAAAATAAAACCTTTTATCCAAGAATATTATAACTAGCAAAAATATTCTTTAAACTTAAAAAGAAATACAGACTTTGCAAGACAAATGCAAGCTAAACAATTTTTATCAACACCTGTCCTATCCTACAAGATATGCTAAAGAAATTTCCTCATCTGAAAGAAATGGACATTAATGAGCAATAAGAAATCACTTGAACATACAAAACCTATTGGTAATGGTAAGGACACAAGCAAATGCAGAGTATTATAATACTTTAATTGGTGTGTGTAAACTGCTATTTTGAGTAAGAAGACTAAAAGATGAACTTGCTGGTACCAGTAAGAACACAACAAATACAGAGTATTATAACACTTTAATTGTGGTGTGTAAACTGATTTTTTGAGTATGAAGACTAAAAGGTGAACTAACCGAAAATAACTACAACAATGTTTTAAGACATAGAAAATATAATTAGATATAATTAGAAATAACACAAACTTTAAAAGTTATTGGGGGAGGGGGTAAATCTAAAGTGCAGAGTTCTTATTAGTTTTATCTTTGCTTGTTTGTTAATTTGTTTACTTTTGTTATAAGCATTAACTTGTCATAAGTTTAAAAATATGGGTTATAAGAGTTGGAAGCATTATGGAAACTTCAAATAAAAAAACTGAAATAATTTGTACACCAAACCCCATGACACACAATTTACCTATATAGCAAACCTGCACATGTAACCTTGAACCTAAAATAGAAATAAAAAAAAAAAAAACGCTGACAGAAAAATAAACCCACAACATATATGCAAAAGTTTAAAAAGCAAGAAATTGAAACATATCACCAGAGAAAATCACTTTCACAAAAAGGAAGACAGGAAAGAAGGAGGAAAGGAAGTAAAGAGCACAAAACAACCAGAAAACAAATAACAAAATGGCAGTAAGTCCTTACTTATCAATGATAACATTTAATGGAAATGGACTAACCTCTCCAATCAAAAGACATAAGAGGTGGAAGGGGTAGAAAAAAAAAGCAAGACCTAATAATCTGTTGCCTACAAGAAACACACTTTACCTGTAAAGGCACAGATAGACAGAAAATAAAGGGATGGAAAAAGATATGTCATTCCAATGGAACCAAAAAAGAGCAAGGTAGCTATATTTATATCAGACAAATAGATTTCAAGATTAAAAAAAGAAGTGACAAAGCTCATTATATAATTATAAAGATGTCAATTAAGCAAAAATTAAAGCAATCATAAACATATATGCACCCAACACTGAACCACCAAGATATATAAAGAAAATATTACTAGAGCTAAAGAGAGAGACAGACCTCAACACAATAAAACTTAGAGACTCCATCAGCTCACTTTCAACATTGGACCAATTGGGCAGACAGAAATTCAATAAAGAAATAACAGATTTAATATGTACAGTAGACTGAATGGACCTAATAGGTAATTATAGAACATAGCCAATGGCTATAGAATACACGTTCTTGTCAGCACATGGATCCTTTTCAAGGATAAGCCATAGGTTAGGCCAAAAAACAAGTCTTAAAATATTTAAAAAATTGAAATCTTTCAAATATCTTCTCTGACCACAATGGAGTGATATTGAAAATCAATAACAAGAGGAACTTTGTAAACTATAGAAACATATAGAAACTAAATAACAAGCTCCTGAATAATCAATAGCTCAATGAAGAAATTAAGAAAAAATTTAAAAAACATGCCAGAATCTATGGGATATAGCAAAAGCAGTACTAAGAGGAAACTTAATAGCAATAAGTGCCTATGTTAAACAAAAAAGTAGAAAAACATCAAATAAACAACCTAATGTTGCATATTAAAGAATTGGAAAAGCAAGAGCAAACTCAAAATTGGTAGAAATAATAATAATAATCAGAGCAGAAATACATACAATTGAAATGAAACAAATTAAAAAAATTAACACAATGCAATCATTTTTAAAAGATACACAAAATTGACAAACTTTTAATCAGACTAAGACAAAAAGAGAGAAAACTCAAATGAATAAAATTAGATATGAAAAAGGAGACATTGCAACTGATAACACAGAAATTCAAAGAATCATTTGAGACTATGAGCAACTCTATCTACTCCAATAAATTGTAAAACTTATAGGAAATGGAAAAATTCCTAGACCCATACAACCTATCCAAACCAAACCAGAAGAAAAGATGAATAGAGTAAAAACAAGTAATAAGATCAAAGCTGTAATAAAATGTTTCCCAGTTAAAAAAAAAAAAAAAGTCTGGAGCCTAATGGCTTCAACTCTTGATTTTTACCAAACAATTAAAGGAGAACTAATGCCAGTCCGACTCAAACTATTTCAAAAATATAGAAGAGATTACTTCCAAACTCATTGAACAAGGCTAGTATTATATTGATACCAAAACCAGAAAAAGACACATCAAAAGAAGAAAACTACAGGCCAATATCTCTGGTGAACATTGATGGAACAATCCTTAACAAAATACTAACAAGTTGAATTTAACAACACATGAAAAAATAATTCATCGTGACCAAGTGGAATTTATTCCAGGGATTCAAGGATGGTTCAACATATGCAAATCAACCAATGTAATACTTCATATAAAGAAAATGAAGGATAAAAACCATATGGCTATTTCAACTGATGCTGAAAAAGCATTTGATAAAATGTAACATCTGTTCCTGATTAAATAAAAACCTTCAAAAAAACTGTGTATAGAAAGAACACACCTCAACACAATAAAAGCCATATGTGGCAGACTCACAGCTAGTAAAGCACTTAATGGGGAAAACTGAAATCCTTTCCCCTGAGAGCTAGACCAGGGCAATGATGCCTACTTTCACCAATGTTATTCAACATTCTAGTGGAAGACCTAACTAGAGCAGTCAGAATAAATAAATAAATAAATAAATAAATAAAAGACATCCAAATGACAGAGAATTCAAATTTTCTGAGAAAGAAGTCAAATTACGTTTGTTTGCAGATAATATGATCTTATCATTGCAGAAAAGTAAAGCCTCCACCAAAACACTATTCAAACAGAAAAAATCAGTAAATTTGCAGGATACAAAGTCAACATGCAAAAATCAGTGACATTTCTATATGCCAACAGCAAACAACCTGAAAAAGAAATCAAGAAAGTAATTCCATTTACAATAGCCACAAATAAAATAAAATAAAATAAAATACCTAGGAATAAACTTAACCAAAAAAGCTTAAACTTCTCTAAAATGAAACAATAAAACATTGATGTAAGAAATTGGAAGGGACAGAAAAAATGGAAAGATATTCCATGTTCATGGATTGGAAGAACCATTATTGTTAAAGTATCCATACTACCCAAAGTAATCTACAGATTCAGTGCAATCTCTATCAAAATACCAATGGCCTCCTTCACAGAAATTTTTTAAAAATTCTAAAACTTATGTGGAACCATAAAAGACCTAGAATAGCCCAAAGGGTAAAAAGAAAATAAAAAAGAAAAAAAAAAAAACCGGAGGAATCCCATTGCTTGAGCTCAAATTATGCTACAGAGCTATAGTAACCAAAAAAGCACGGTTCTAGCATAAAAACAGATACACAGATCAATGAAAGAGAAGAGAGAACCCAGAAATAAATCCATACATGTACAGTAAACTCATTTCAACAAAGGTTTTAAGAGCATACATTGGGGAAAGGACAGTCTCTTAAATAAATGATGCTGGGAAAACTGAATATACAAATGCAGAAGAATGAAACTAAGACACCTGTCTCTTTATATATGTAAACTAAAATAAAAATGGATTGAAGACTTAAATCAAGCATCTCAAACTATTAAACTACTAAAAGAAAACTTGAAAACTCTATAGAAAATTGGACAGGGCAAATATTTCTTGTAGAATTTTCCAGTTTTCTTTTAGTAGTTTAATAGTTTGAGATTTTCGATTTAAGCCTTCACAGGCATTCAAAGCCAAAGTGAAAAAATGGGAACACATCAAGTTTAAAAGCTTCTGAACAAAAGGGAAAAAAATCAACAAAGTAAAGAGGCAACCCACAGAATGGGAGGAAATATTTATAAACTATCCACATGACAAGGGATTAATAACCAGAATGTATACGGAACTCAAACAACTCTATAGAAACAAATCAAATAATTGTATTAAAAGTGAGAAAAATATTTGAATAAGTATTTCTCAAATGGAGATAGATATACAAATGTGAAATAGGTCTATGAAAATGTACTCAACATCATTAATCATCAGAGAAATGCAAATCACAGCTGCAATGTGATATCATCTCACCCCAGCTAAAATAACTTTTATCTAAAATGCAGGCAATAACAAATGCTAGTGAGGATGTGAAGAAAGGGTGACCCTCACACGCTGTTGGTGGAAATGTAAATTAGCACAGCAACTATGAAGAGCAGTTTGGAGGTCCTCAAAAAGCTAAAAATAGACCTACCATATGATCCAGCCATCCCTTTGCTAGGTATACGCCCAAAAGAAAGGAAACCCATATATTATAGAGGTATCTGTACTCTTATGTTTATTGCAGCACTGCCTATGTTACCTGAGATTTGAAAGCAACGTAAGTGTCCATCAACAGATGAATGGGAAAAACGTGGTACATATACACAATGGAGTAATACTCAGCTGTAAAAGAGAACCAGATCCAGACGTTTGCGAAAACATGGATGGAACTGGAGATCATTATGTTAAGTAAAATAAGCCAGGCACAAAAAGACAACCTTCATATGTTGTCATTCATGCAGGGAGTTAAAAATTAAAACAACTGAACTCATGGAGATAGAGAGTAAAATGATGGTTACTAGAGTCTGGGGAGGGTAGTGGAGGGTAAAATTGGGAAGGATTAGTGGGTATCAAAATATAGTTAGATACAGTATTTGATAGCACAATAGGGTGACTACAGTCAGCAGGAATTTGTTGTATATCTAATGCTTGAGGTGATGGATACCCCAATACTCTGAAGTGATTATTATATATTGTATGACTGTTTCAAAATATCTCAAGTACCCCATAAATAGACACATCTATGTATCCACAGTAATGTAGAAAAACCCTTTCAAAAATCACATTTATCCCCAAAATATGCACAACTATTATGTATCAATAAAAATGTTTTTTAATAACAGTAAAATGTTTAGTTTATCTGTATAAAATGGCCAATTTGATACTGTGCATGGGCCAATATTCTGTGGAAGGGAGTAGTGAAATTATTCTTTTTAAAAGTTATAACAATGTATAGAACCCCACTGATTTATATCAAGATGAATAAAAAGAGAAATTTTCCCTTGACTTATAAAAAATTTATAAAATTAAAGTACTGTCAAATCATCAGATTAATTTTATAAATTACCAGCTTTAGTTTGTTATTGTTTGAACTGACATTCATTAGGGAATCTAAACAAGGTATGGTTTTTAGATTTTGTATTTAGTAAACTGCATACTGCATCAAAATAACAGTAAGTATGTGGTATAGATTTAGGATAGCAGGTCAAGCATCAGATTTCCAATAAATAATCCAAATCATATTTACCTGTAAGTTTTTGGGTAGCATGCTTGTTAAGGAAAGCATATAGAATATCTCTACCACTTTATCTCAAACAAGCATAAATGTCTATTTGATACATTTTTGTAATTTTATAAACCTATTCTCTGTTTAAATGCACTCTCAGGTAACAGTGGTTTGAATGAATTTCTTCCTACCTTCAACTTTAAAGAGCAGCAGGACAGTGAAGCTGATTCAAGAAAAAGGCAATGCCACAAAGGTGAGATTTTTGGAGCAAGGATACAGATTGTGAATCCACTGTTTATAAACAGTAACAGCTCATGCAACATAATTGAGAACACTCCCAGTGTGTCCTGAAAATATTTGCCAGAAGGATTGTCTTATTAGGAGATGAATGGATAAGTGGTTGACTAAATTTTGGCTTAAAAAATCATCCTCTTCCTCTAAAATGTTTGATTTCTCCAAATCAATCACCACCTGGCCATATTATTGCAAAATTGATGAATTACAGGAGTTTTATTTCCTGACACCTTTGTCTGATGTCATGTGAAGAATGATATTCCATTTCTAGGGACAAGCTGCAAATGAACCAGGTCAGGGGTTTACATTTTAGTTTCATAGACACATATGCAAAAAACCCCAACAATTTCCAAATAGTGATAAAGCAAATATCTATTATTAGAGAGATTATCATGCCAACAGAATGGAAATCTGCTTAACTGTGCCCAAAATCTAATTAATTAACAAATCTCTATTCTGCAGTTAATTTAATCACCTCATGTGCATACTTTGAATTTGTAAAAGAAAATATATTTTTGTTATTAAGAACGTAGGGTATACATAATAGCCTTCTGCTGCTCAGTTTTTCTTTACTATGTGCAATGGCTGTCACTAAAGTAAAAGTTGCCAGAATATATGTAACACTGAAGTTCATCACTGAGGAAATGAAAAAGTACATGGGTTAACAAGTCTTTGATTATATTAATGTCTAAAATAAACGAGTTTTTAAACTAATTAATTTAGCTTTTATGTTACAGAAAGTAATTCTAACTTTCGTTACATTTATTTAATGCCTAGAGCATTTGGCACAGTTAAAAATAAATACACTATTGCTGATCAGGCTGATAAACATGCTTTTACCTTTCAAATAATTTTTAGAGGCTGTTAATTAGATAGCTTGTTGCGAAAATACTTAATGAGTCCTCATGTGAAGTGGAAATTCTAAGTAGCTTCCTTTTGTGTCTTAATACAGACTTGATTAGTAGCTCTTGGGTAATTATGTTCTAAAGTACTAAAGCAAGAATATTGGGAGGAGATACATTTAAATTATAACTAATAAAAAATTATACATGATAGATTTTTAAAATATAATGTATTAGGAACATGGTGATTTTGCCAAGCTATGCAACTAGACTTGAACTTTATTAATTATAAATAAGTTTTCTTTGGATTTTGGATTTGAATTTATGTATACTGGCCCAGTGCGGTGGCTCAAGCCTGTAATCCCAGCACTTTGGGAGGCTGAGGCGGGCGGATCACGAGGTCTGCAGCTGGAGACCATCCTGGCTAACATGGTGAAACCCTGTCTCTACTAAAGATACAAAAAAAAATTAACCGGGCGTGGTGGCGGTCGCCTGTAGTCCCAGCTACTCCGGAGGCTAAGGCAGGAGAATGGCGTGAATCTGGGAGGCGGAGCTTGCAGTGACTGAGATTGCGCCATTGCCACTGCACTCCTGCCTGGGCGACAGAGCAAGACTCCGTCGCCAAAAAAAAAAAAAAAAAAAAAAAGAAAAAAAAAAACTATGTACACTTATCTTTATCTTTTACGTGTGCATGTATATGAGATTAATATTCAAATACATATCTGGTATAATTTATAAATAGATATAAATTGCTAACTAAAAGTCACCTTTCCCCTTTATATACAGCAAATACTAGCCACTCTTTAAGATCTAATTCATCAGGAGCCTGCAATATCAATGAATTCCCATCTTCAATAGTGTCAAGTCTCTGAGTAGACTGCTCTGTTTAAGATTTACTGTTATTGTTAGAATGTATTTCTTCACAGTTCTGCCCTCCTTTGTGTGCCCTATGCCCTGTTATTATTTTATTTATGAATCTCACAAGGTGGTATGTTGTTCTTCCTAGTTCTTAGTGTCTTATTATTTAAATTCATTGGGATGTTATCTGTGGAAACTCTTTGAACACCGGATATAGGTTGTTTTGTCAAGAAGAAATTTACATTAACTTTTTTTACATGTTTGCCATGGGCAAAACAACCTAGAGTTGTTCAAGAAGGTTTTTCAAAGCAGAATGAAATTCCAAAATGGCTAGTTTATAATGGAGCAGGATTTTACAGTGAATTCTCAGGGGAGATATATTTTTTCAGTCTCTTTTCAGCTTCAAGGCCAAGATATGCGAGTTGTCTTATTGTCCCTTTTATAGATGGAGTTTTTTTCTAGCTTACTTTACAATGAAGTTGTAGCCCTTTGTGGGGCTTTTTACCAACTGATTTTACAATGAAGTTGTAGCCCTTTTGTGGCACTATCGTTATGTATTTACTATAAGACCATATCACTTGAATTGGCCTAAGTTTTGTCTCTTGTCACCTCCAAACTGTGTGGCTATACACAACAGAAATTTGAAGTCACTACCTTTAAGTAAACATCCCCAGGGAAAAGCCTACTTTAAAGTTTGATTTTCTCTCTGCATTCAGGATGTTGTCTTTTTCTTTCTTTCTCTCTCCTTCCTTTCTTTCTTTCTTTCTTTCTTTCTTTCTTTCTTTCTTTCTTTCTTTCTTTCTTTCTTTCTTTCTTTCTTTCTTTCTTTCTTTCTTTCTTTCTTTCTTTCTTTCTCTTTCTTTCTTTCTTTGTGTGTGTGTGTCTCTGAGATTTCTTGTTTGTAGCTAGCTTGGAGATACATTTTCAAAGTGTCTCTACCACCTACCTTCCCTTTCCTGCATTCTCTAGGGATCTAGTCTTTCATGCACTCAGAAACATAAATCCAGGAACTTGATATTTCATACTTTTATTTTATCTGTCAAATATGTGTTTGTCACACATTGGGGCTGAGGATATTTAGGATTTGAAAATAAGTAAATGAGACCAAAGTTTCACCAAAAAAAATGCAGAGTTAGAATGGTTGACACTACGCATTTAGAAGAATTCCTCAAGGGAAAAACAAACTTTAATTCTGTGCAGTGATTAGCTTATCAAAGCTTCATTAATGCTTTTCATGCTTATGGGCCTACTAAAAGAAACCCCTAAGTGATTATTTACTTTAAACTTTCATATCCTGATCCTTAAGATCACGCCTGCTTTTTAAATGTCCCAAACACAACTGATTAGACAAGGAGCAACTGACAATCTATAGGCTCACTAGTATTTTATGAGTTCTGATGAACTTTCCAAAGAAATATGATAATGCTTAAATTAAAAAACTGAGATAATTGAACACAAGGATTTGAATGGATGTAAATCAGTGAGTAGACGAACAAAGTTACAGAGTCATGGAGAGACGCGCACCCAGAGAGAAATGCCTGGGTGTCTCTAATGTTGTGATGGTAAAGTAGGACTTAGCCAGCTTCTGCTCATGAGAGTAGAATAAAATAGATGCCACCTGAGTGAAGTTCTAGTTCCTCAGCTGGTTTTACTGCCTTGTACTAGAATGCAGTTTGGCTATTTTGTTTCTCCTGCCTTAAATATACAACAAATGGCCTTATTCAACACGAAAAATAAAAATAATAATCAGCAATCTGAAAATTAAAAATGCAAAAATGTAAGGAGTATCTATGTTGTAAATCAACTTGGACAAGTATCATTAGGTTTCTACTGCTAGTTCTTCCAATGAAGGTGTTTATTGCCTCATAATTAAGACACTAAATGACTACAATGATCAAAATTCCTGAAGCTAGAAGCAAATAAGTAGTGCATAGTGCCACTCAGTGATTCATTATTTTTATCCCACGAAATGTTGTGTTGTCATATAATTTTTGTCATGCATTGCAAAATGTAAAACTTAAACTATCTTTTAACCAAAACATGGTATCTTTTTGTGTGTTAACATACCAGGATACTAGGAGTATTAAAATACGTGAGTAGTCTCGGAAGTCTCTCAACCTATAGGCAGTCATGTCCATAAGGGACTCTGTTTTTTCTTCTATTGTTTTTATATTATTTCTTTGTCCTTTTGTATTAAGTTTCCTTATTCCCTGGATATGATACCGTATATGAAAAAATAATTTTTTTTTTTTTGAGACTGAGTCTTACTCTATTGCCAGACTGGAGTACAGTGGCATGATCTCAGCTCACTGCAGCCTCAATCTCCTGGGTTCAAGCGATTCTCCTGCCTTAGCCTCCAGAGTAGCTGGGACCACAGAGTAGCACGCACCATCACACCCAGCTAATTTTTGTATTTTTAGAAGAGATGGGGTTTCACCATGTTGGGCAGGATGGTCTCAATCACTTGACCTCGTGATCTGCCCGCCTCAGCCTCCCAACGTGCTGGGATTACAGACATGAGCCACTGTGCCTGGCTGAAAAAATACATTTTTGCATTATTTATACCCTCAAGTAATTTGTATATTTTGATAACATATTAAGTAGACTGAAAGTTTATATGGAAAATTATTTGGTTTGTTTTCATATTGATTTGGTTTTATTTTTATAGTACAGTGTTTTTTTTTTTCAACGAAGTTATTAGCAAGATAATCTACCAGTTCTCCTAATTGTCAACTGTCAATTTCTCAAAAGACCACCAGAAAAATCTGTTGAACAAACAAACGAAACTATTTATTAAACCTATGCAAGTAATGGAAATTACCATTTTGAAAATCCCTTGAGTTTTATGCCTAAGACTGTGTGAATTTATGGTGGAATTTGCAAAAGAAAGAGCTGGTTGATCTTGGTCCTAGTTTAGGGGATAATAACTTTGGATTGATGGGCACAGCCAGGTGTGAGTCTCAAAAAAATGGAGGCGATCTTAGTTTTGATAAATAAGCTAGTTTAGTTGGTTCATTATCTTATCTTACACGAGCAAATATTTCCTAACGCAAGAAATTAAGCCATATTTGCCTATTCCCAGTACTGTTAGCACAGGGTAAGGAAATTACACCTGTATCCAGTATCGGTTAACATAGTGAAAAGAAAATATGTTTGGTCTCAGTATTGCTTAAGATCGTTGTGTTATTAATAGTTTCAGTACTAAGGATCCTCAGCTTCTTTGCCTCTACCTTAAGGGACTAACAAAAACAACTTACTTTATTCTTTAAATATCTGTTTTTTTTTTTCTTTTTTTAAAATTTGTAATTGTATAAAACTGTTCCAAATTCCAATCTGTTCTTGGAATTTTCACCTAATTAACCCAACTACAAATCGTATTTTTCCTTATTAAGTTTCCCCTTAGCATTTACTAATGCATTTGATACTGCATCATTTTCTTCCCATTTAGCTCTGCTCAAGTAATTTATGTGAACACTCCGACACAAAGGGCAACTTTGGCACCACTGCATAATTTCATTCAATTCCATTGTTCCCGGTAGTCTCTCATTATCCTCTTATTCAGTTTCCCTTCAGCAACTGTTTACATTGTTTTTATTATATTTCTGTTGCAATTTTGCATATATTTAGCTCCCCTCAGTGAAAGAATAGAGAATTTGCACACAAATGACAGATTTATCCATGTTTTATCCCTTCACACTGAGACATCCCATTTATGCCCACAGTTTTCAAAACAAACTGTGTCTAAAATTTTAGTTACAACACACAAAGAGAGCACATCATGAGAATTATTCCATTAAAACTGTTCTTTTTCCTGCAAATAGGATGGATAATTCCTACTTTCTGGAACAGAAATTAGGTTTATTTTTCTTTTCTTTCAACATTTAAAAAAAAAGAAAAATACTTTAAGTAATTACAGTTTCCAAATATAGAAGGTACTTTTTGTTAGTGAAAATAAAGCATAGCTTTAAAATAAAAGTAATGTAAAATTAGTACTATTTTTGATATTTAGAATTTTATAAAACATTTTACTTCTGTTTGTTCTACATTTCCATTTTGTTTTCCTTCCCCCTCCACACTTGTGTGGTAGACACCTAATAAACTCTGTGTTTCTTTTCCTATTTTATTAAGTGTATAGTATTATAAAAAATCTAAATTAAATTCATATTTACTTCTTGGAACTAAGTTAATTTTTCTTTTTCCTCTGAAATAGTGGCCAGAATGAGAGAAAAAAAAAATGCATCTCCTATTAATGCACCTATTTTAGGTGCATAAAAAATTCACCTAAAAATGTTAGATTAAGTGTTACTTGGTTAAAATTTGCAATTATATGTAATAGCAGTAGCCAGGCACAGCAGCTCACACCTGTAATCCTAGCACTTTGGGAGACAAGACGGGTAGATCACTTAAGGTCAGGAGTTTGAGACCAGCCTGGCCAAATTGGGGAAACACCGTCTCTACTAAAAATACAAAAATTAGCCAGGCATTGTGGTGCACACCTGTAGCCCCACCTATACTTGGGAGGCTGAGGCAGGATAATCACTTGAACCTGGGAGGCTAAGGTTACAGTGAGCCAAAATCACACCACTGTCACCTGGGTTTACATAATCTAAAGTAAACCAAAATTCTAAAAGCTAGAAGAATTGAAATATGAATTATAAAAATATTATTTGTAGAATGTTACCTATATTTTATAATGAGCTCAAGAAATTTGATGTTTTCAATCAAACTACAGAAATCAATAGTGTTTCTTCAAAACAATAAAACTAAATATGTATTAAAACAATTTTCTATTCAGAGTAGTCACAAACTATTAAA
The DNA here is from genome assembly GCF_047675955.1 of Chlorocebus sabaeus. Classification (NCBI taxonomy): domain Eukaryota; kingdom Metazoa; phylum Chordata; class Mammalia; order Primates; family Cercopithecidae; genus Chlorocebus; species Chlorocebus sabaeus. The sequence continues at coordinate 118,192,128 of NC_132911.1, forward strand.
TATTTTAGAATAAACTTTAAAAATATTAAAAATGTGGTAATTAATAAATTAAAGTTATTTGAGAATTCTGGTATTGGAAGCCCTAGAGGTAACAGATTCAGTGCATGTAAATTGAAATACATATATAAAACATTAGTGTTATGTAAGTAAATTACAGATAAAAAACATGTGAAGTACATAAAAGGTCTGTCTCAAAGAGATGAGGTTAAAAGATAATAAATAAATAAAAGCTTACATAAATACATTTAGAAATCAGCTAAGTAACAAAAGAAGGAAGGAAGGAAAAAGGAAGGAGGAAGGGAAGGAGGGAAGGAGGAAAGGAAGGAAGGAAGGAGGGAGGGAGGGAAGAAAGGAAGGAAGGAAGGAGGGAGGGAGGGAAGGGAGGAGGGAAGGAAGGAAGGAAAGAAGGAAGGAAGGGAGGGAGGGAAAATGTGTACTTGTATAAATGATGATAATAAATAATAAATTAAGGAATTTAATTAACGACACCATTTGTAATTGAGCCCATTCACCCCAAAAAAAAACCAATAAAATTAGATGAAGTACACATTTCTGTATTTTGTTTTGTCACTCAGTGTGGAAACCTTCTTACTCAATGCAAATCAATTGGTGTAACTTTAATTTAGTAGTTTTAACAGTTGAATAATATTGATGGTATAAACTTATACTGAATAGCTGTAGCTAACAATGGTCTAAACTATGTGCTCTACAATTAATTCTGTCATGTGTTTGACAGAAGTTAAAGGTAGTAGCTCTGGACTAGTCTCCAGTTCCTTTTAGAGAGAAACTGGAGTTTCTCCACGAAATGTACTTCAATTTAGTAAACAATGGATAGTCTACAGAAAGAACAACATTATATTATAAACTCCATGAAGTATTTAGCTGCTGCTTAATATTGAATCCCCAGATCCTAGAGCATGATTGGTATATAAATATACACCCATATTTGTTGAATAAACCAAAGATCAAAATATGTAATTGATGTTATCAGTTCTGAAAAGGAATAAACAGTTAGCTCAAGGAAAGAACAGCCAACTCAAGTCTTGATAATATATTCAAATCATTAAACTGGCTCAAGAAAGCTTTAACCATGTAACGATTGAATGATCTTGGTTTGTAATTACTAGCATACTAATGTTTATGGACTTGCCGTATTTAAGGCTTAACAATGGGTTGAAATGCAGATGATATACTTCTTTGTCTTATAGGTTCACATTATTGAGTTTGGTTCTTAAAAAATTACATGCATAAATTCACATAATTAGGGAGAATTGGTTATTTTCTGCTTTTCATGAAGAAAGAACATGTAGTCTAAAGCAGATTAGAAAATAACAAAATTTTCAGTGTAATTTTGAATTAAAGAATATTGCTGCATCCATAAAAAAAGAATGAAATTATGTCCTTCACAGTAACATGGATGCCGCCAGAGGACGTTATCCTAAGCGAATTGATGCGGGAACAGAAAACCAAATACCGCATATTCTCACTTACAAGTGGGCTAAAAATTGGGTACTCATGGACATATAGAAAGGACTTGGTCTCAAAAGCAGACTGAAGAAGGCAATTCTTTATACAACTTACTGGATATCATCAGTTCCTCTGCTGAGATCAATTTTATTACTGTGAAAAAGATTTGAAATAATTTGAAATGTTTCTTTGCAAACCAGTGTTCTCAATACATGGAAGAAAACAAGCCTATAAGACAAAATACTTCTACCATGTTAATAAATACAGAATTCGATTCTTCCTCCATTGAAGTCTGTCTTTTCTAATGGGACCAATCCACATACAGATGCAAACGCACTCATGTTTGGTAAGTCAAGTGTGAATATAAAAATAATATGTTTTGAGGAAGAAATTTAATGTTATTAGGATTATATATTTTATTAAAGATAGTGTTGGGAAGGCCTTTGAAATTTTGTGAAATATGATCAGAAATGTCTACTAAAACCATGTCTCTTTCAATGATGGTTGAAACCCTAATTCCTCTTTGGATGAAGAGAGAAAGCAGGACTCAGGAAATGCATGGTGGAAGGTCAGAGAATTCATTCATTAGGCAGAGTAGACTGGTTCTTAGGTTTTAGTGAAATTTTTTCATTAACTTCTTTGCTATCAACTTATACATGGCAGTTACGGATATTTTTAATCAATTTCAGCATTTTTGACCCCCGAGTTGTGGGGAAAGGGAGAGATGTGCAGTTTTGAAACTAGAAAACTTAACATTTACTTGTTATCTCATTAATTAAAAATATAAGTTGTGCTGCCAAAAATAATTTTGAAAAACACTGGTTTATTGAAATTATTGGTATGCATTTCTCATCACATTATAGACTTTATATGTACATATATCTAAGTCACATTATATATTATATATATTTTTTATAAAACATCCTTAATACTTAACTATTAGCTATTATTTGAATTCTAAAGCAAAACGTAAAGAAGGACATTTGGAATACCATTGGACTATAAATTGAGGAACATTAAGTCTGCATCTTTTCTTCACCAGAAATCTGAGCTCCTGCTTTAGTTTCTGAGATTCAATCTGGAGCTTGTAATCTAGAACAGTTTACAATACCCTGCATGTATTTTTCTGTCTCTCACTCTTCAACGACGTAATGGAATACAATAGAACATTGTTTTTTCTGATTACGTGCCATTTAGTTGGACAGGATGTTTAATCACTGAGTGTCTTACTTCCATTATCTGTTGTTCATGCCTATTTTACAAGGGTAGTTGGAGGATTAAATGTAAATGCCACGTAGAGTGTCTTCATCCTTTTTTAACAGTAGCATAATTACTATCACCACCTTTGTTTTTGCTGTTGTTAATTATTAGGGTGCGATTTGAACTTGCTCTAACAAAACTTTTCCCAAAACTCCATTGATACCATGAAGAGTCTACACGTCAGGGCCCTCTTTTCTCCACTGGCATTCTCTGATGCTTTCTGCCTAACTGGTTTGTGAGGCTTTGGCTTTTCTTCTTCTGTCATTTTGTCTCCTTTCTTGTCATTGTGTAGAGCTCCTAGTACCAAATGAAACTTGCACTGTCATCTGTCACCCCCTTTTGTCATTGAGCTTTCTCTCATGCTGGCCTGTATACATAGTAAAGTTGGGGTCTGGACCCAACCAGTCATTTAGATCAACAAGGCGCTGGGTCAGGCATTATCTGTCACATGGCTTTTGTACAATAGAGATTTTCTTTCTGGCTGTTCATAACTGTTACAAAAACTTTTACTTTAAGATGATAATTTTAAACACAGTGCTCAATTAAGTGAGATGAGAATGATGTGTTTTCACTGCTGTGCATAAAATTGTTGAAATCTATAAAATTCAAGATAATTGTGTTTTTCTAACTAAGAAGGATCAACCGTCATGCTGCTCCAATCCCCACCTTGCCCCCTTGTGTCAGTGGTAATGGAAACACCACTTGGAAAAAAATATATATATATATATAAAGAGTTCTTTAAAAAAAAAAAAGAAAAAGAAAAAGAAAAAATTTTATTTCTAGCATGTTCCAATGAATTTGTTTTTATGGGCTAAAATCCTGAAGAAATTGACTCTGCACACCTCATTATAATTTTAAATCACTACAGCCCTTTGAAATCTTAAATTCTAGAGAGATAATCTGTCATAATGCTGCTTTTGAAACCACATTAAAATATTGCTTGGGTTGCCAATATTTCTCTTGTGTGGGAAAATAAAATAAAATGTAAGTTGTATTATCAAGATTTTTCTTTGCTGTTTTTAAGTTGTTCCATATTTACTTGGTAAGAAATCTTACCAAAGCAATTTATTTCATCCATATTCAAGCCATCCTCCAACTTTTTCATCAAATGGCAGTCTCAAGCAACATCTCACACAGCCTCTCTTTTTAGCTAAAGCGGTTCCACGCGGCAGCACAAAATACACAGTTTAATTGTAAAGAAGGTAACAGAATATTGGCATCAGCCAACTGTTGATGACAAGAGAGAAAATGCAATAGAGGTTTGCCTGTTACTGAAGGAGCCTAAAGGTGGTTTGTGAATCCCATTTACTGTCTAAAAAAACATGTAAATCCCAGTGCCTTTATCAACAACAGTAAACAAGTTTCAAAGATTAGGTAAAGTCAGCACTTGAGCCCTTGAGGCTTAAAAAGACTTCTAGGATGAACTGAAAATAAGAATGGAAGCCTTTTGGAAAAAAACAAACAAACATACAATCAGTTATATTTACCTTAAAACCAGGTTACAAATAATAAATACATTACCAAATATAATTTTGTTCACTAGTTAAGACAATTAAGAATCCACTGGAAAATATTTTAAAAGAAAATGATCACTAATATTTAAAACAACAAAGAAATAGATATATCGATAATTCAAAAATCAGAAAATGACATTATATTGTATAAACAAAATATGTCTGGTACCTACCTGGTGCATAGCTTCCATGATGCTTTATTGGGTCTTCCATGTGCAAAAGTCCTGGTATGGATTCAATGTGTGTGTCCTCCCAAAATTCGTATGTTGAAATCTTAACCCTCAATGTATTAGGAGATAATGACGAGGCCTTTGCAAGATAATGAAGTCAGGAGAATGGCACCCCCATGAATGGGGTTAATGCCCTTACAAGAAGAGATACTGGTGCTTTCCCCTCTCTCTGGTCTCTACCAAATGATGATACAATATAAAGACAGCTGTCTGGAAAGCAGAAAGAGTGTTCTCATCAGACACTGGATCTACCGGCACCTTGATCTTGAGCTTTCAAGCCTTCAATACCATGAGAAATACATGTTTGTTGTTTAAGCAACCTTTTAAAAGCCTGAGCTAAGGCAAGCCCCTTATGAAGTACTCTGTACACATAGAGATGGATCTGTAAAACAATGATGATCACAGGAGACCGTACCAGGAATTGTCACTTGACACAATTCAGACATATTTAACCTGACCAGCTGCATGTTATGCAGCCCATTGAAGTAGTTCTACACAGGAAGATCGCAGTGCAACAGATGGTGATGACAGTGGAAGAGGCCAGCAAGCATCTCCACTCTTAAAATAATTCCCAAATGATTTCACTACATATTCACATTGAAAATCCCTGAAATACTGCTAATTTATCAAAAGACATTTAAGAACTAAAATATGATCTTCTCATTTTAGAATGTTATTTTGACCCTCTATCCTGGAGTATTTGTTGGCAGATTGGAGTAATTCAAAGAAAAATATTACAAAGGCATTGTCGTCAAGAAACTTAACTTCTGAATTCTCCAGATTAATTGCAAACCCAAAATTATATTTAAAATATTTAAAGTGTTCATTAGAAATAAGAGTATAACTTTGTGACTAGAGAATCAATTATTTTGTCAAGTTAAATAAAAACAAAGTTTCATAAGAAAATATCACTTGAGATAAATTATGGAGGATACATAGGTTTTTACCAGATAGAGAGGAAAAGAAGAGAACATAGCACGAAGCTCACATACATCCAATTTACGAGTGTATATAGAGAACAATTTTCTGTTTGATTCAGAAGTTCTGAATTATAGAAAGGAAAAGGGAAAAAATAAAAGGAAAGGAAAAGATAGAAAATCAAAGAAAGGAAAGGAAAAATAAAAATAAAAGCTAGTAAATACTAAATAGTGACACATCATTAACTGAAAGTTACTTTTCCGATTCTCAATTTTCTCATCCATGAAATAGATATTATAGTAACTGGAGAAAAGATTTCTTGTGAGAACTCACTGAAAAACAAAGATAGAGCTTTTCATATAGTATTTCACCAACAAACAAAAGGCTCATTTTCCTTTTGAAAGAAGAAAAATATTGATGTAAGTTAACACTTAGTTATTAAACATAGTTTGGATGAGCTGTGAAAAAAATGACTGGATAGAATGCTTGCTATATCCTGTGGTACAAATCCACTCTCACTTCTTTGATATAAGGATGGCAAAGAATATTAATGTTTGAAGCAAAAGAAAATTCTAAGATATCCAAGTTAGTTGTCTTAAGGAAATGGTAGTTTCTTCAATGTTTTTGGAAAGTAAAAATTTTCCAATAAGTGCATGTAATTTTCTTTTGACTTTTAAGTTTTATTATAAAATCAGGGATATGTTCTATTAAACCAAAAGATTCATATGAATAAGTAAAATGCATTCAAAAGGCAGCAAAAGATTCCTATGAATACATATGTTTGTATTCAAAAGGCAGCAAATCTTCCAAAATCATGCGTTAAAGGAGATCATTTTCTGCTCAAATATTTACATAAATCTGAAATTTGACATTGGTCCTGTAGAAGAGACTAATTCAACTAAATCCACAGTATGTTTATTGGCTTCCTACCATGAGTCAGGTACTTTAATACTTAATATAACATATAGATGTAGGTATGATTAAGAAGTAGATATAACTTCAAGGAATTCATGTATATTAAGGGAAAATAATTCCATTAATTGCATAAATGTCAAACATATAAATTCTATAAACTTTCTAAATTTTATACTCAATGATGTTGCATAATTGAAATCTTAATGAAATAGAACTAACTATACAAATAATAAAATTAAACAATATTAAGTTTTATCAATTTACAATTGTTTGAAACATTATAATGTATATTTTTTCTATTTTCTGTTATAAGAATTAAATAAAACATAAACTTCCATAATGTTTTAAAAGTATGGTGAAATTTCAAACAACTTTATAACATTTTGCATGGCATTAAAGGTCTTTATTTTTAGCTCAACATGTAAAAACAAGAAAATCACAGAGCGAGAGTGACAGATATGCAAGATACTATGAAACCATAAAGGTAAGCATGTTTTTTTTTTTTTTTTTTTTTTTTTTTTTGCCGTCTTGGGTAATAACAGAGTGCATTGGATAGGAAATAGCATTCTTTGAACTACACTGTGTATGATTAAAGAGAAATAATAGGAATGAGATACCTTAAACAGAGGAAATAAGTGTATTGAATCAAAGGCATGGACTTGTGTGGCATGATCAGTGAGAGACGAGAAGTTAATCATGATTAGGGTAGAGGAGAGAACTGGCAAGAGATAAAGGTGAAAAGATAAGTTAGGCCAAATATTAAGGAGTCTTCAATACCAAATTAAGGAGTTTCTGTACCATTCTGCAGGAAACAGAGATTATACCAGAGGTTTGTGGGCACAGGAGCAGCATGGTTAAAATACTGTTTGGGAAGAATAATGTTGACAAAAGTGAGAAGAATGAGTGTAGGTTGGGAAAGAACATTTAAGACTCTTATGGCAACATTCTAGGTGAGAAATTAGAGAGATTAAAAGGTGACAGGAGGAAAAAGTTACCTACTGGACATTGGAAACATCTAATAATGTGTTAAAACAAACTCATTAATAGTAATTATTATATTTAATGGCTTCTTAGAATCTTATTTGGGAAAGAAATGTAAAAGGTATTTCACTCAACAATCTATACCTCTTTTTGGAGGTAGCAAGTGAACCACCTATTTTTATTAATCATCCACTAGTACTTCTCTATTGTCAGGAAAATTCTGTAATAACCTCTTCTTTTTCATTTATCTTTCATGATGTGCAACATAGTATTTCTAGGTTTTCATTGTTTTCTTGATTTTTATGAGTCTATCCGTCATCCATGTACAATGTCTTTGTGTATCATGGCTCTCTCTAAATTGCATTTTATTATGCCAATTGCAGTGGAAAATGAACTGGAGATCTCTTCAGGTTATCCTTTAGCAAAATTCAAAATATAAAAAAAGGAATGATAGAATAAGTATTCTAGTAAAGTAGCCAACAGAAGTAATAAATGCAACCACATAAGAAACAATTAAAATGTCAATTTATTTTAGGAAAAGAGTGGTAATATTAATATAGTGAGTTTTATTCTGTATATTATTTTAGATTAGATCAACATATTAAATTCTACTCACAGTCATAAGAGGATGGGAAATTTCAAGATGGGAAAATTTCTGAGCTGAATTGGTTTAATGAAGACGGACAGAGTAAGTCTCAACTTTGAGATTATAGTCATACATTTTCTATGATAGTAAAGTATCACATTATTAATTTGTTACAGATATAACATGTCAAAATCATTCACTAGGAGCTACATAGATTATTTAATCATTATCCATTAAGGTAATTATATGATTAACTGGATTTTTAATCCGACAAGTCTGTAATAAGCCATGTAAACAGCAGCAATGAGGAAATTCTGTAGTCTACAAGTGCATTCATATTTGCAAAGCAAAAAGTAAATTCCTCATCTTTCATGGCTTGTGCTGTTTTCTACATTCTGTTTCTATAATAATTAAAAAAGAAAGAAGGATATCACATTAGTTTCTAGTTTTGATCTTCTAAATAATTGGAAAGTATACAATGGTTTTAATCAGGAGTAAAATCATATTTGTAATTCGGGAAGATTGTAATGTTGACAAATCTGTATTAGGAGGGGTTAGACTAAAGTATAAGGATACTTTAAGAGGCTATTTCAATGAAGGAGGAAGAAAGGGCTAAGGAGCTGATAGGAATTTAGAAATTGGAAATTTTTTAAGGGGAGATCACTATAACTTGTTATTTTATGAGCCGCATAGGTTAAAGGCTAACCTCCGCAACAGTACCACTAACAGGGTTTACAGAAGGTTGTGCAGATTTAGTGGAAACATAGTATATTATTTGACTTAAAGATTTCCACAAAAATTACAAAAACAAAGGATAAGATATGATATTGAGCTTCACCAATCAAAGGTATAATATGTGGACCAGCAGCATTAGAGTCCCCTGGGCGTTTATTAGAACTGTAGAATCTCAAGTTCCACCCTAGAAACACTGAAATGGAATCTGAATTTTACAAGAATTCTAGGCCCTTCATATTTGGGAAGCCTTGTTATAGAGAGTGTGTTCATATTGCTGTAGAGGGACGTGGCAAATATGAACCAGGTGGTCACTACAGTTCTTCCTTGACCACAGATTTTGAAGAAACCTAATAATGTCCAAGGGCTTGAATTGCACGAGAGTTCCTCATTGCTAATTCGCAGAAAGAGTATGCTTTTGACACATTTTTTACCTATCTATGACAAAATAAAAGTGACTTTTATAAAATAAATATATTTACTTTTTTGGTGTTAAAATGAGTGGCTTAATTATGTTTTATAATTGCTATACTAATAATTTTATTTGTCCAAAAATAAATTGGTAATCTTAAAAAGGTAAAAGATAAATTGTGCAATATGATACCCTTTTTTGGTAAAAATAAACTGCATGTTTTATATTTACAGAATCATGTTTGACTAAGATGTTATAAATGAACTTCTTGTAACAAAAAGCCATTCAAACACAATTACTGAGCATCACTGGGTTGAAGAGAGGTTGGGTATTTCACAATCTTCTTTTTTTTATTATACTTTATGTTCTAGGGTACATGTGCACAACGTGTAGGTTTGTTACATATGTATACATGTGCCATGTTGGTGTGCTGCACCCATTAACTCATCATTTACATGAAGTATATCTCCTAATGCTATCCCTCCCCCCTCCCTCCATCCCACAACATGCCCCAGTGTGTGATGTTCCCCTTCCTGTGTCCAAGTGTTCTCATTGTTCAATTCTCACCTGAGTGAGAACATGTGATGTTTGGTTTTCTGTTCTTGTGATAGTTTGCTGAGAATGATGGTTTCCAGCTTCATCCATGTCCCTACAAAGGACACAAACTCATCCTTTTTCATGGCTGCATAGTATTCCATGGTGTATATGTGCCACATTTTCTTAATCCAGTCTGTCATTGATGGACATTTGGGTTGGTTCCAAGTCTTTGCTATTGTGAATAGTGCCACAGTAAAAATACACATGCATATGTCTTTACAGCAGCATGATTTACAATCCTTTGGGTATATACCCAGTAATGGGATTCTTACACACCAATAACAGACAAACAGAGAGCCAAATCATGAGTGAATTCCCATTAATAATTGCTTCAAAGAGAATAAAATACCTACGAATCCAACTTACAAGGGATGTGAAGGACCTCTTCAAGGAGAACTACAAACCACTGCTCAGTGAAATAAAAGAGGACACAAACAAATGGAGGAACATTCCATGCTCATGGATAGAAAGAATCAATATCGTGAAAATGGCCATACTGCCCAAGGTAAATTATAGATTCAATGCCATCCCTATTAAGCTACCAAGGACTTTCTTCACAATCTTCTTAATAAATGATCAACGACCTCAAACCTATGTAAGTCTAAAACAAGGCTCTGAGTTGCTGCTAAAGTGACAAATTAGAAAATCTGAATCACGGTAATGAAGATGCAAAACATAGGTACAAAAACTGAATGTGAGAAACTGAGTGACTTGCCCGCTTATCCAAGACCCTTAAGAGGTCTGTAGTTATCTGAAGTTAATCGTGGTCTCTGGTTATTGGTAAAGGCATAAATCAGCTCTCTTTAAAATAACTTTCCTAAATTAGGCACAAGTGATTTTGCAGATTAAGATTCAGCAGAAAGCTCATAATTTAAGATAAAGGTAACAAAGCAAGAGCTAGTATGTAGAGAATTAATAAACAACAAATGTAGTCACCATAAAAACTGTAGTTATTGGAGTTTTCAGAATGTGAATATAGCAAAATTTTCTATTAAATATAAAAAGAAAGAAAATTGAATATAAGATAAATGTATAATAAAAAACTATCTGAAAAGAAAAGAGATTTGTGGAAAAATTAGAATTTGTACATATGAAAAATACAACTATTAAAAGCATACTAAATGTTAGCCTGATGATTAAATGCAGTTGAGAAGATAATTCATGAGATGGACAATACAATTGAACAAATTAACCCTTAGAGAATAAAAATAAAAATAAAGAAATTAAAGTATACACACAGAAAATCTGGATATTATCAAATAAGATAGAATTAGAAGGTTGAACATTCATCTAATAAGAAGCTCATAGGAAGAGACAGAATGAATGAGATACACTATTCAAAGATATAATGAGTACAGATTTTTCAAAAATTTTCTTGGAATTTTAATGACTATCAAGCAGAATAAAACAAAATCTTATGTGAACATATTTTGGTGAAATTTCTAAAAAACAAATGCAAAGACAATAACTTAAAAGACACAGATAAGAACGTTGAGAGTGATAAAATTACTATAACTAGATAGATATATAGATGATATATAGATAGATAGATACGAATGATAGAATGGAATGATATTTTAGAGATTTTAGAAATGTTCAAAAATGTTAAGTAAAAATCACTGCCAACATAATATTGTGAACTCGAGAAAATACAAGAGTGAAAAAGCAGACTTTCACAGATAAAAGAGAGAAAGAGAAAGATTACTGAAAATAGTTATTCAAAGAATTTATACAAAATGCTCTATACGGAGAAAAATCCAGAAATATAGTCTTAATTACAGAAAAGAATATAAATAAATACAACCTTAAATATGAACATGCATAAATACTACATTCTTTCTTGCGAAGGAAAAAACGACTAATTTTCTTAGAGGTTTTCAGTTTTGGGTTTTACATTTAAATCTTTAATCCATCTAGAGTTAAATTTTTATATGGTTTAAAGAAGGGGTTCAGTTTCAGTCTTCTTCATACAGCTAGACAGTTATCCCAGCTTACCATTTATTGAATAGGGACTCCTTTACCCATTGCTTGTTTTTGTCAGGTTTGTTGAAGATCAGAAAATTGTAGGTGTGCAGTCTTATTTCTGGGTGCTCTATTCTATTCCATTGGTCAATGTGTCTGGTTTTGTATCAGTACCATGCTGTTTGGGTCACTGTAGCCCTGGAGTATAGCTTGAAGGAGGCCATTATCCCTAACAAACTAACACAGGAACAGAAAACCAAGTATTGCATGTTATCACTAATGAATGGGAACTTAATGAGGGGAACACATGGACACATAGAAGGGAACAACAGAACCTCGGCCTTTCAGAGGGAGGAAGGAGGGAGAGGATCAGGAAAAATAACTAATGGGTACTAGGCTTAATACGTGGGTAATGAAATAATCTGTACAACAAACTCCCATGAAACAAGTTTAAGTATGAAACAAACCTGCATTGTACCCCTAAACTTAAAATTATAAACAAATAAACAAAAACAAATGAGTGAAAAAGAAAAAAAATACTGAGTAAAAATAAGCAATAGGTGTTTTTAAGGAATGAGATTTTCCGTGCTTTTTTTCATCTTTACATTTGTTATTATTTAAATATTTCCCAATGAACATGCATTACTTGTGTAATAAATGTAACTATTATTCAAAAGCAAACACTAATTATTCACATTTAGTTGACTATGTTTTCAAACTAACCCAGAGTTTAAGTTAATTTTGATAATGATCGTTAAAAGGGAAAATCACATTTCTCTCCTCTTTTCTACTGTGAGAGTGTGCAGTATTTTTCACACATACACACACATCATATTTGAATTCCTCGAAATGTTAAGCAAACTATTGCTCTAAAATTATTGATAAGAAATGCATCAATCTGTGTATTTGCCAATATGTATAGTATATAATTTTAAAATAATTTCTATATTTTATTCATGTGAAATTTCTTGATTCAGTTTAAACTTTGTTTTATGAAATATGATTCACATCCACCCTTTTAACTACAACCATCTGTATGAGCGACAATGCATGTAAGCTTAATGAGAAGTGAGTATGCACCCATACCTGTAGGGGTCAGTTATTATTTGCTATTGTACTCTTTTATTCAATAAACAATAATTTTGTCTAGGAAGGCACACTGAAAATTTATAAAATTTCTACTGAAAAGTGTCTATTTTACTTATATCACCATTTCGGATTTTCTTTGTTCTTTTTCTTTACTATGAATAACAAAAAAATTACAATCAAGGCACATGATATATGTTTTATTCTTCTGTTTTTTGAAATTATTTTTTCCCCACCTCCAGTATTTACATTAACTCAAACATAAACACAGATATATACAGCCATAGCTGGTTTTGAGCTGGGCAGGGTGTCTACCCTGTCCATCTCCTTCATCTAGAATTCACATTTTGTCATACAACCGTCATCATCTTTGTTCCGTTAATTGTTTGAAGGAGATAATGTCACAAGATTTCAGAATCAAGCTACTTTGTCAATCTTCCTTTGTCTTACACATTGGCCTTCTCTCGGAAACAGAGTATTAAAATAATAACAAGACAGCAAAAACCTTTCCTTTATCCAGTAATAGACTTGACAGTTTCTATAATGAAGGGAATCTTTTCAGAGGAGAAAATATGAGGTCATGCTACCAACCAAAATAGCTATTAAATAAATATATGTCTATATAAAATATAATTTCAAATTATGTGTTCTGGGGAAATGCTGAGTTTTCAACAGTTTTAAAGTTATATGGCTAGGTGTATAATAAAAATGTGTCAATTGAATACTCAATGCAATTTTAGGTCATGAAAAATTATGTTACAACTGTGGCAACTATAAATAAGTTTTCTACAAGTTAAACAGAGCAATGATATTCCTTATGTTCCAATTAGTAGTGCTGTGAAAAAGAGAAAGGTTTCTAGTGCGATTGAAAATGCTGAAAACATTTCAAAAATATTGTTTGTTTTATTCAGTTTCTTATAGCATTAATACATTTTGCTATTACCCAACTTCTCTAAAGTACTTTAAAAATTTCTATTTTATTATTTTAAAAATATTGTAACATCTTCTAGTCTCAAGTATAAATTAGTATAAATTATATGTCAGAAAGCATTAAGTCTGTCTCTCACTCTGTGTCTATGTGCATAAGTATGTGTAGATTTCACTCCATCTCACTATGCTACACATATACAAGAACATGTATACATTGATAGAAAGAGAAAAGCACATTCCTTCAAGTACAATTAAATGACTAGTTATACTCCCTTGGAAGGGTGACTTGCTAGCATTTCCAAGGTGAGATTTATAGAATTGGAATGATTTAATGCATAAAGTACATTTGCTGGGAAAATTCAGTTAATTCTAATATTCTCAAAATCTTCTTTCTCAGACTTTACATGTAGATTGCTTTATGTTGCCAATTTTTAAAATAAAACAATAAAAGTTAACTAACTGCAAATAAAATATATATTAAAGATTGTTGGGTAACTTGTATACTAATATGTGTTGCAGTTCTTATTTTTCAAACAAAACATATTTAGACTCAAACATACCTGATATTAAATTTAAAACATATGTTACCTCTAAAAACAAAACAAAAACAAATTTCAAATATATCAACAGCATCATATATAAAATATCTCAGCTTTCAAAGACTATTTTGATAATTCTCCATTTTAAAAGTAGCCCCTAAGCCTTTGTTTTGGGGTTTTTTTGTATTTTTTTTTAAGAAAATAGAATTTAATATTGCCCAGTCAGCTTATGATTATCAAATGAAGCTTGATTGTGTATTTTAGAGTTTTAATAGACATAATGATTAATTATTCTTCAGGAAAACCCAAAGGAAATATACATGTTTACCTTCATTTATTTCTGAACCCCTGTTAACATTGCACAAAGAATGTGAAGTAAAATATTATTGTAAAATAAATTTCAAAATTAGGGGCAATACAATGCCACAGAGGAGGGAGGGCTGCGTGATTAGAAACTTGGAAAGTAAAAGAACAAGTGGCAGTTGACTTAGTTGATTAAAGGAGCTCAATGCAAAGCCAGCAATTGGGGAACTGAGAAGAGGACATGTTGATTCATGCAGCAATAAAAGGGGGAGTTTCAAGTATTAGAGACCAAAGTGTCTCTGAAGTTTGTAAAAATACCAAAATGATTGATTGTAAGTTTTTTAAGGAGAAGTCAAAACAACTTATCCTCCCTCACCTAACAGCAAAGAGAGGTAATGAATTTCTTCCCAGCCCCTGAGAAGATGGTGTCTGTCTGGGCTCTGAAATGGGAAACCACCTGAAGCTAGAAATAAGCTGCCTCAGTGGAAAAGGATTCAAGTCTATAAATCTCGTAAGAAAATCTTCAACTCTCTTTCCATTTCCTTGACTTCTGAATTCTGGGAAAGACATAAGCCTCACACTAGAAATTATTTTTGTTGTTGTTGTTTGAAAACTAATAGTCACAAAGGAAAATTCCTACATATATTAGCATTTGTGGATATCTCAAAATATGGCCACATCCATTCCTGGCAATAACAAATGAAGCCCATTAGTTGGTAAGCCCAGCGTTGTGAACACAGTCATAATATGTCATAGTCAGTACACTAGTGACTCACTCCTAAATATAAGTAGATATCCAAAGTTCACTAGATATTTCAGTTATTTTTCTAACATGACAGGTAAAAAACAGTAAATCATAAAATAAAAACATAAATAATTAATTTCTTCTTAGAAGAGACAATGTAGGGAGCAATAATTTATCTCAAAGAAATAAGGGATATACTACTTTTATGAAAAGTGAACAAGAAGCTATAAAGTGCTTCATAAATTAGCTGTCAGAAGCTGATAGAAAGCCAACCAAAAAGGTAACGATAAAAGTTTTATATTTTACTTATAGAGTTATAGAATGCAGAGAGAGTCATATGACAGAAAACAAGATGAATTGAGGAGGAAGACAGTGGTTCAAACAAACCAAAACAGAGACAGGTATAGAAGTATAGACAGCTCTTCCAAATGAGTAGGTAAGAAGTAGAGTTCAGCAGTAATGTTGACACCTCTGGAAGAGATACAACTTATTAAAAAATCAACATATATATCATATATATGTATATAAATATAAACTTTGAAAATAGTATTTGAACTTGATCCTTAAAACAAACTGATAAAATTAGAACAAGATATTTTTCCTTTACAATAGACTGAAAAAGAGTTCAACAAGAAGCAAACAACAAACATAGTGTCACACATTCAAGTTGTATTACAGCAATGCATTTTGAATCCAAGTTTTCATACGCAAAAGTTTTAAAATATGGCCAGAAAATACTTTGACATTTTTTTACCATTGAAATGTTTTGTTTTTTACCAACTCCTCTTGAATCTGATATCTTTAACTGTTGAATATGAAATACAGAAGTGATGCTGGCTAGTTTGTAGGTCTAGGCTTTTATAAATTGGCAGCTTCTACTTCCCATGTCTAAAATACTTTTGTAAGACAGCCTCTATAGTTTAGCAAGCACACTCACTTGGAGAGGACCTGTGCAGGTATACGGTCCAAGAAACCCAGCCAACATGTGAGCAACTTGCTTGCATTCATCACCTGACATGTAAGCAAGGAAACATTCAAGATCACTCCAGCTCCCGCCACTCCTTGACAGCAATCACCAGAAGAAAAGAAAGAGGGAAAAACATCTAGCTTAGTGCTCCAAATGCCTAGAAACATGACAGATAATACTAAAAATCATTATTGTTGTTTAATCTACTCAGCATTGAGGAAATTTATTATTAAGCAATAGACGGTGTTTTTAGAGTGAGGTGCTCTAATAACAAAAACCTAAATGGTGTAGCATTGGCATTGGAATTGGACTGAGATCAGAGCTGAAAGATGAGTGTCCTTGATGCCTAAAGATGAAGCTAAGCTGTAGGTCAGGGCTCAAAGAAAGTGAAAAGAACGTTATTGGAACATAAAGGGAAATAATACCTTGTTAAGTGATGGTAGTAATGTAGATGGTAGTAAATAGACCTAATAAACTTGTCAATCTGAGGCGAGTTCCATGCATACTAAAAACAAAACCGAAAAACCTAATCATGTGTTTTCTCTTTGCCTATGAATAATCAAGGACACATAGAGGAGAGAGATGAGTAATATTTTAAAAATGCTAAATATGAGGGAGATTGCATGTTTCTGGTATGACTAAACACACTCCTACCAGATCTACCTTTCCACAAATAACAGTGGAAAATATTGGAGAAAAACAACAAAGAAAGAACAACAACAACAAAAAACCCACAATGATCTGAAAAAAAGATCATTAGAGTGAAAAAAGCAGGTTTATACTGGATGGGACTCAATAGTTGAAAAACCAAACTGGTTCAGCTTGTGGCGATAACCACAAGCATTCCAATATTCTTGCGTGAGCGCAGTGAACATGTATTGGAGTACATATGAATGTAAACTGGCTTTGGCAATCTTCCAGAATAATAACTGAAGACAAAGCATTATCTAATTATCGATCTCTCTTAGCTTGCTACGCAGATTGAATTGTTAATTCCATATCAGTCATTATTTGTGTTACGAGGGTAACATTTTATTAAGACCCTTATAATCTACAATTTCCAGTATTTAAGAGCTTTCTTATAATCCACACTAGACCATTAAGTATGAACATGCATACATCTATTTAATAATGTCTTCTTTATTAATTCCAAAATTTCTTGATGCTCCAGGTACCCTATATTGTTTTGAATTAACCACCGAGTAGCCTTAGGAATTCTTGCTTTCCACCTAGCTTGTCCAATTGAAACAAAACCAAAGGCTTCTGGTTTCAGCTCAGAAAGCTAAAGCTTCAAAGTCATTACTCTTATTCTTATGACAAGAAACATCTGATCAAACTAAAAATCAATGACTTTTATTGTACTAATAGAAGAACTAAAATTACAGGGCAAATCTCTGCACTGAACAAAACACAAATCCAATAAATCACTGTTATGAAAACATACAAAGAACTCTAAAATTAAATGATACAACAAACAGCTTAATTAAACAATAGGCAAAAATCTGAATAGATACCTTATCAAAAATAATGTAGACGGCAAAATACTTATGAAAAGATACTAAGTCTTTTGTATGTGTCATTAGGGAGTTGCAAATTAATACGATGAGATTGTACTACAGACTTATTAGAATGGTTAAAATTCAAAACCCTGAGAACACCAAATGCTGGTAAGATGGAACAACAGAAAATCTCATTCATTGCTGATGGAGTCCATCTTACCAGCATTTGGTAAATGTTTAACAGTTTCGTACAGAGATAAACATTTTGTCACCATATGATCCAGTAATGCTTCTAGAAATTCTGATTCTATTGATTTGAAAATTTGCATCTACACAAAAGCTTGCCCATGAATTTTTATGACAATTTTATAAATAATTACCAAAAACTGGAAGCAATCAAGATGTTTCTCAATAAGTGAATAAACATTGCTACATATAATGGAACATTATTTAGCAATAAAAAGAACAAAGCTATCAATCTCTGAATAGACACGCAGGAACTTTAAATGCATACTGTTAAGTGAAAAAAACATCCATTTGAAATAGCTACAAAATCCTTATAGCTACAAATTCCAATATATGACATTCCGAAAGAGTTAGATCTGTAGAGAGAATAAAAAGATTGGTGATTGCCATAAGTTTAAGGTAAGGGATAAGGGTAGCCATAAATAAGTTTAAGTAGAGCATAGGGGATTTTTAGATGGTAAAACTATTCTGTATGATACTGCAATCCTGGATACATGACATTATACATTTGTTAAAACCTATAAACTTTGTAGCACGAAGAGTTAATGTATTCAAATAAAAAATATTTTAGGAGATAGAGGATCTCAGGAAGGAAAGGTGATTGTGACAAGACAATCTTCTTGTATTTTAAATGTATTAAACAACCTCCTAGAATGAGGGAAGGGAAAAAAAGGTGCTGATCTAGTAACTTGCAGAAAAGGAATTGCCTGTTAACATTATATTCTTGTTGAAAAAGTTGTGTCCCACATGGCTATAGCTTAATAACTGTGATATTACTATACATTCATACCGGAATTGAATAAAGTAAATAAATGGCAGATGTTAGGAGTCAGATTTTTACATGGCTTACACGTAAACAATGGGAGAAGCCCCAGGTGATACCTGGTTCATGGATTGGAGCTGGAGACATCAGTAACGATTCATGTGTGCCTTAATATAAACACATATGGTTACATACAGCTACATCTATTTACATAGGGTGAAACAGGATCATATATTTCTTTGCTCTGTCAGCTTAGTGGACCCAAAATAAAAAGTATGGTAGGAAATATACAAGATAAGCCTCACTTTCTAGTCCCAAAAAGTAGTGAAGTAAGTGATAAAACAAATAAACATACATAAGAGTGAACTGGAAGAGGTCTCAGTGGCCAAACCTGAAATAATTTGAATAACAAAAGTAATATTAGATTGTACCCTAAAATATAAAATAAATATCAAAGAGTCCATGCTTGAAAATAATAATAAATCAGAGAAATGAGACAAATCTCCAATGCAGAATAATCTCAAGTAACTTAGGTTGATTCCATATTGTTGCTATTGAAAATAGTGCTGCTATAAATGGGAGTGCAGATATCTCTTTGTCTCTTTGACATACTAAGTTTCTTTTCCTTGGGTATACACTCAACATTGAGTATTGCTTTGGGCTTTTTTCTGGTTCCATACAAATTTTAGGATTTCATTCCTGGGACCAGAAAAGCCCAGCCCCCAGCCTTCAGGCCCTCCCTGGCCCTAAGGTGGGGCCTCACTGGGGACCTGCCCACTTCTGCCCAGGAACCTGTCTGCCTCCTGCTGCTATTCATACCACCTGGCCTTGGCCAGACTTTGAGATCTGAGTGAGTGCCAAAAGCAGGAGAAGCCAGGCAGTGGGAGCAGGCACTACTGAGCCTGAAAGGGTCAGGGGCCTTCCTAGTCCGCCAAGAGTGCAGGGGTGCCTAAGCCTGCAGAAGTGGTTTGTGCAGCTGCAGCTATGCCTAGGAAGGCAGGTCTCCCGCCTGCTCAGTGGAGCAGAGGCCTGGGTGTGCAGCTGTGGTTGGGTGGCTCCATGGAGCTGGTAGCTGTGGCCATGCCTTCCTTTTGCAGCTGGCATGATGGCAGTCTGGAGCGACTGCTGCTATCACCATAAACCAGAAACCTTTAAAACCCACAAGTAATATAAAAATGAACACAAAATTTAACAACTTCATAGAGATCTAATGGGGAAATAATGTGGAAATCAAATAGCACACATAGCCATGGAGGAAAATCCATTTCCTTCAAAACAAACTATAAAAGCAGAACATATCTGTAACCAAAGGTAACTCATTATCTCACATAAGCATTTGAGATATGACTAACCACTATTATTCGAAAATACAAAATATAATAATAGAATAGATAAAAAATGAAAACAGAGAAATAAAAGTGAATTGAATTGATTAAACATGAGAGAAATAAAACAAAATATTTTAAAATATATCAAAATGAAGAATAAATTTCCACAAGACAAAGGGAGAATAGGCTCAAATAAAAAATTGATTAAGAGAAAAGACCAGAGAGCACCCAAGAAAATAAAATTCATGTAAAAATGCATATAGGAGAGGTCAGAAAGTAATAGAAATAGAGGACAAAGAATGAATAATAGTCATCATTTTGAATCCCTAAAGAAAACAAAACTGTAACACAGAAAATAGAAAATACTTAAATTTACACATTGAAAGGTGTTGCTAGATACCTGAGAACATTAACCTAGAATAATGAACTCTGAATTTAAAGGAAAACATAAAATCTTCTAAGCCTCCAGGGAAAAACATCAAATAATTCATACTTTAAAAAAATTTCAATAACTATTCTATCTTTGTCATTCTTGTTTTAGTGCTTTTTTTAACTCAGTTTTTAAGTCAAACCAGTCATTTGCTATACATGTTAATATTTTTCAAAATACAAGATTTTGATCTATTAAGTAGATCTTTACCATTTGCCTCAATAATTTCTGCTTCTATCTTTATTATATTCTTTCATGTGTGTGCGTCTGTGTGTGTGTGGGGGGGGGCTGTTTTATTATTCTTAGCATTTATTGAGATGAAAATGAATTTCATAAATCTTCCTCTTACACAGTAACATTTTTGTATTCTATTTTCTGATTGCTGCTTCTAATGTATAGATTTTTATTTTTTATGGTTGCGATTTTTAAAAAATTTGGAATTTTGGTTTCTATCTCTCATTTCACACAAGAGTTATTTAGTTGAAATTTTTATAATTTCCAGGAGAAAGGCGCTATTGGGCATAAAATTGTGAGTTACCTCCATGTTTGATTCATATACTCGCTACAGATAATTGCAACTACAACTGTGTCTTTTCGGCTTTAATCAACTTACTATATAGGAACACTACTGGTATGGTGGTAAGACAGGCTGAGGCGCATTATCTAATTAATCCTTGAGCTAAATCTCAGACCTCTAATAGGTCTATGTCTCACAGCTGTGACTTTCACTGTTGATTTTCCCATGGCATAAGTTCTTTGTCCATTGGTGCCACTCCCTTCTTTGGCTGTGGTGTTCCCAATCTATTTCCTTGAAGCCCTATTACTTATCAACTGTTTTTTTTAGATCACCCATTTAGTGAAGCAGAAAAGCTTGAAAGGGCTGGAATGGAAAGACCCCTCTTCAGCTAGGATAAGGCTCTATTAAAGTCTTTGGCCCTGGGTATTTGATATTTGGTTATTTGGTAGTGATCTACATTTAGCTTTCAACAATTTATCAAAATTGCCATATAAGTAATTTTACCAGTTTATGACTCCCTGTAGCAGATCTTGGCTGAACAAACTTCCTTTCCAGAACTTGAGGTAGTGATTTGCCTGTAATCTCAACAGCTTATAGGTCCAAGAAAAGTCATTGATTTTCAGTTTGTACAGGTGTTTTCATTGTTGAAAGGATAGAAGTAATACCTTCTAAGCTATTTACACTTCACAGCTGAGCTCACTCCTCCCCTCACTCAGATGCTCCAGGATCCCTGTCCTTTTTATCTTTCCAGTTTTCCAAACATGTCTTACCTTATTCCTCTGAAATTGGTTCCTCTGCTAGATCAGAGATTTCAAAAATAAATTATTTTTCTATGTTTAATACTTTTAATTAAGGTTAGACTTTATAATTATTATTTATTTTTCTTTTTGAGATGGAGTCTTGCTCTGTTGCCCAGACTGGAGTGCAGTAGTGAAATCTCGGCTCACTGCAACCTCTGTTTCCTAGGTTCAAGCGATTCTCTTGCTTCGGCTTCCCAGTTAGCTGGGATTACAGGCATACGCCACCACGTCCAGCTAATTTTTATATTTTTAATAGAGACGGGGTTTTGCCATTTTGGCCAAGCTCGTCTCAAACTCCTGACCTCAGGTGATCTGCCCACCTCAGCTTCCCAAAGTGTTAGGATTACAGGCAAGAGCCAACACGGCCGGCCGACTTTACAATTTTATTTTTTTATAATGGTCTTGCTCTGTCACGTGAGCTAGGTTGCAATGGCACAATCATAGCTCACTGTACCCTCAAATATACAGGCTCAAGAAATCCCTCCATCTCAGCCTGCAAGTAGCTAGGACTACAGTTTTACATCACCATGCCTGGCTAATTTTCTTTTTCTAATTTTTTCTTTTGTAGAGATGGGGGTCTTGCTATGTTAACCAGGCTAGTTTCAAACTCCTGGCCTCAAGTGATCTTCCTGCTTTGGCCTCGCAAAGTGCTGGAATTAAAGAAATGAACCACTATACCTAGTGGACTTTACAATCTTTAGAGTATATTTTGAGTTTGGGGAATAAAAATAGAAATACATTTACTGTTAAAGTTGTATTATTTATTCTTTGCTGAGAAGCCAACCATTACAACTGTAATACACTACTACAGCCCACAAAATCTGAAATAAGCAGCAAGAAATACTGAAGAACACTTTAAAAATTTCAATAACTATGTTGAAAGTTTCAGGCAACAAATTTTGATATGTGCACACAATTTAGTCAAAATCACACTGAAACTTGCAGTATTAAGACAGCTCCAGGCCATTTGTAGACGAACTCTCATTTCTCTTTTCTGTCTTACTCTATTCACTGTTGCATTTCTTAGAACCTACATCTGAAAAGTTCTAGCTCATTGAGCATATGTGTAAATGTGTGTGTGTCTGTGTGATGCTTTTTTATTTTAAATAATTAGGCTAGAAAAAGTATTATATTAAGACTAGATTTATAAAACATACTAGCACTGAATAAGTTTTGCTAATTTGAGGAACATTTAATTATTATTTTATATGGTGCAGTTTCAATGAGATGCAGTAGCTCATTGAGAATGCTACTGTGGATAAAATTTATAAATTGACAGGGAAAATTTTAACAAGTGTACAGATGTCAGCACTTTCTTTTTAACTGTTAAGTCTTTGTATGCCATGTGCTTTCTGTCTTATATTCCAATGTAATAAAAAGGATTTTCTTAAAATATTCACTAGAGTGAAGTAAAATTTAAATTATTTGACATGGACTATCTGAATAATTGCTTTAGTGTTTTGGACCATCTTACTGATACTGGAAGAATCAACTAGCCTAATTGTTATTTGTTAATAAACTTTCTTCAAAAATTCTTGATTTTTTTCTCAATATGGCATAAATAAAATAAATGCTTGTTGAACCGTCAAATGTCAGGATTTAGTTCCTGAGAAACTTAGGGAAAATGTAGGTTAAAATGTCATAAGGTCAACTTTGCATGTTCTGATAATGTCCCTTCTTCATTCTTTGTTGATGGGTGACAAATCAGATTTGAGGTTAAAACTGTTGTTTCTACTGTGGTTATTCATTTAAAAATAGATCCCTGTATATTTCACTGAGTCCATTTATCTTTGTCTCACTCCAAAAAATGGGTAAGACACATGAAGAAACAGTTTAAACTGAACCCAAACATAACAGAGTTCTGATCATTGTTCATAATAAGAAAAATGCAAGTTAAAACCACTTCAGATACAATTTCTTAACCATTAGAGAAAAATCCAAAAGTTAAACAAAATACTCCAGGGTCATTGTTAGAAGATGATAGGGTACTAATTCATTATTTTGATAACATGTAAATCAAAGGAAATAATGATATATCTTGCTTTTCATTTTTCCCTTTATTTTTAACCGGCTTTATTGAGGTAAAGTTGAAACTAATCTGCACACATGTAATGTGTAGAATTAGTTAACTTCACCATCAAGACAATGAAGATATTCACAGCCTTTAACAGATTTGGATGCCCCTTGGTAATCCCTTCTATCTGTCCATATTCTCCAACCTCCCCAAATTCCAAATAAACACTTATCTACTTTCTATGACTATGTATTAGTTTGCTTTGATGTTTGTATCAAAATAGAAACAAAGGTATTGATCACTGGTTATGTTCACTGTGATGTGTTTGTTTTGTTTTGTTTTTGAGACAGAGTATCGCTGTCTGGAGTGCAGTGGCAAGATCATATCTCATTGTAACCTGGAACTCCTAGACTCCAGTGGTCCTTCTGCCTCAGCCTTGAGTTACCACTACTACAGGCATGTGCCACTATGTCCAGCTAATTTATTATTATCATTTGTTTAAAGATGGAGCCTCACTGTATTGCCCAAGCTGTTCTAAAACTCCTGGTAGCAAATGATCCTCTTGTCTTGGCATTCCAAAACTCTGGGATCACAGGCATAAACCACCACAACTGACTCTTTGTTTTTAAAGATGAAAGTAATTAGAGTAGCAGTTTTTAAAGTCTGGTTCCTGTACCAACAGCATAAGCATCACTTGGAAACTTGCTGTCAATACAGATTCTTAAGACTCACACCAAATTTATGGAATTAGAAATTCTACTATCATTTGGGCTGATCTAGATTAGAAATATCTGTCAATACCAATTCCATTCGGATTATTTTTAAAGTGGTAGGTATTGCATATTTAATCTTGTTTTTTCTTATTTGAATTACATTTTAAGCTAACAATGATAGAGAAGTTGATCATCATATAAATATTTTAACCATCAAATAAAGAATGATAGGATTAGAATTTCATAATTTTGCAACCCATGATGAAACACGTGTAATAAGCAATTGTCATCAATTTAGGAAATGCTAAGGAAATGCTAAGACCACAAAGTGAGATAAATAAAGATCCTGGCACTCTTGTAAAATAGAAAACAACATGTATAAAGTATTCAACAATATCCAGAATTAGATATATTACTTATATATACTTATAAGTGCGGAATCAACTACTTATTGGATTTAAATGACCGTAAACAATTATTAGGTCTCATGAAGCTAAGAGTTATGTCAGACAGGACACTGCACGCACTTTTTGTTTCTGCTCCACAGCATCTGGGTCCTCAGGAGGAAGATTTGAAGGATGGGGCTGAAAGTATCTGAAGGCTTATGTATTCACCTGTCTAGTGGTTGATATTGGCTATTAGCTGAGGCTCTAGGTGGGCTGTCAACCAAAACATCTACATGCTGGCATTCCCATGTGTCTTGTCCTCCGCCAAACGTGATGATGGTGGTTGGGTTCCAACATCAACATTTGGGGAAAAAAAGCAGGAGAGTCAGGTCAAAATGGTATCGTTTTTGAACTAGTCACGGACATTGCATACCATCACATGTACTATACTGCATTAGTTGGGACGGTCACAACCCTTGCCCAAATCTAATGGGAGAAACAAACTACACTCACAGTGAGATTGCAAAACATCGTAAAACGGTGTGCAGAATGGCGTAAACACATAGGTGTGGCCGGTGCCGGTTTGGGAACATCTAATTTACTTAAATGACAAAACTCTAATAGGAGAAATGAGATTTTCCAATCCCTTCCACAGGCAACATTGAAGGAAAAAAAAAAAAAAAAAAAGAGGTGGAGGGGAAACTCCCAAATCAAGGATAACTTAAGAGGTGTATCAATTAATTGTTACGTATAGAATTTCTTTGAATTTTGATTAAAACAAGCTGCATCAAAAGTTGGAGAAAATTGGGGTAATTTGAAGGCAGAATATATGGAGATGTTAAGAAATTGTTATTTTTGTTTAGTAATGTTTAGTATTATGTTTTTTTTTTTATTTTTGAGAGTCTGTAACGTAGAGTTATATACTAGATTATAAATGAATAACATAATTTGTGGTCTGCAATTTGATTGAAAATAATCTGTGACTGAAAGAATTTGGGTATATCAATGTGATTAAGTTAGACCACAATTTAATAATTGCTAATTTTTGAATTGGGTTAATGGGTGCCTAAGAATACAATATACTGTTTATATTCCATGTACTATACTACTACATATTACTCATATAAATATAATATATGGTATGTACTTTTGTCTACATGTTAGACACATTCCATTAGACAAAGTTTAATGAGCAAGATAAAGTCTAGGAGTAGTCTGAGAGCATTTTATTACCTTCCTACTTTGAAAAGTTTATGAATCCTTAAATATTAACCAGAATTAAAGATCAGCTAAATGGCAATTGCTTTCCTAAGTCTGATCATCATTCCGCGTTTCCAATCCTGAATAAACAAATTTCTGAGATGAGGGTGATGTCAGTATCAATCACAATCTATTTGTGATTGTAAGTTTTCCGGTTTTGTTGTAAAATAATAATGGTATAAGAAGCCTCTTGGCTTGATTGG
The DNA here is from genome assembly GCF_047675955.1 of Chlorocebus sabaeus. Lineage (NCBI taxonomy): Eukaryota > Metazoa > Chordata > Mammalia > Primates > Cercopithecidae > Chlorocebus > Chlorocebus sabaeus. The sequence continues at coordinate 118,218,431 of NC_132911.1, forward strand.
AGAAAATAAAATATAAAATGTTTTACATATCAAGCCATTGATTTCTTTTTTAAAAAAGCCTGCCTAATGAATATCTTACTATGCTATGCATGTGGGTTTTCATTACTATAAAAGTGTACTGTAATTTGGCTGGGTGTGCTGGCTCATGCCTGTAATCCTATCACTTTAGGAGGCTGAGGCAGGCAGATCACTTGAGGTCAGGAGTTCCAGACCAACCTGGCCAACACGGTGAAACCCCATCTCTACTAATAATATGAAAATTAGCCAGGCATGATGGTAGGTTCCTGTAGTCCCAGCTACTCAGGAGACTGAGGCAGGAGAATCGCTTGAATCTGGGAGGCGGAGGTTTCAGTAAGTCAAGATCATGCCAATGCACTCCAGCCTGGGTGACAGAATGAGACTGTGTCTCGAAAAACAAACAAACAAAAAACAGAATGTACTGTAATTTATTTCTATTTCTTCCACACACACATACACAGAAAATCAGTGACTATGATGGTCCCAACATGTCCATGGTTTCAATTTATTTCCATGATTTCAGTTAACCTCCATCATGGTCCAAAAGTATTAAATGAAAAATTCCAGAAATAAACAATTCGTAAGTTTTAAATTGTACAAAGTTCAGAATAGTATGAAGAAATCTCTTGCAGTGCCGCTGTGTCCTGCTGAGATGTGAATCTTCCCTTGGTACGGTGTATTCGGACTCTATGTACTACCTGCCTGTTAGTCACTTAGTAGCCATCTTAGTGATCAGAGATGATGATCAAATCGAGTGGCATGATCTCACAGTCCTTGTATTCAGTGGCCCTTATTTTTTTTTTAACTGTATATATATGTACTAAGAGATGGTGTTTTTGGCACATTGCCCAGGCTAGTCTCAAACTCCTAGGCTCAAGCTATCCTTTTGCCTCAGCCTCCAGAGTAGCTGGGGTTACAGGTGCATGCCACTAGTCCCCAGATAGGTAACCCTTACTTAACAATGGTCCCAAAACACAAGAGTAGTAATGCTGGCAATACAGATATGCTAAAGAGAAGCTATTAAGTGCTTCCTTTGTTATAGGACCAACAGGTTCCTAAGTCTGCTGCATGGTAACAGTCCAATTCCATTGAGATAGCAGGATTTGCGGCAGATTAATGATTGCAGGGCACCCTCAAATCTATCTCCCTGAGGTATTCTGGGCTGGATTTGTTAAAAGGGTCAAAGAGAGTGAGAGGCTGGAAAATTGGGGTCGTTGATTGGTTGGGGCAAGGGGGATGAAATCATCTAGATGTGGTCACTGCATTGTTTGCTATGTCAACTCCTCATGGGATCCTTATGATCAGCTACAGCTGAGTGCAGCACTGGCTGCATAATAATAGACAGGTGTGTATGTCTGGCTTGATCACCACCATGTGCAATGTGCCTAGCACTGTACCCAGCCATAGCAGTCATCCACATTTTATGACTGGAGGCATTTCTGAATATAGTGAACAAATTTCTGAATATAGTGTCCTCATTATTTAAAGCATTTGCTGACAAGTCATTCTTATTTACGCATAGCTTTTTCTGGAGGTAATTATAGTCCTCATTTTAAAAGGGACAAGAATATAACCTTCCACCTGCTCAAAAACATTACTCTAGAAGCCTTCCATAGTTGTCAAATTGCAAGTCTATAACTAATCAATTTCCTTCATAGTTGTATCTTTTTCTCTAGATGACCTTTTATCAAATTAAAAAAAAAAATACAACACGGGAATTGACATAAAGATTTAAAAGAAGCATTCTTAATACTATTTATTATTTTGGACAATAGAAAGCAGACTCTTAGGAATGTTAATTCTGTAAACAAATATATGCATATCAAGCTCAGGAATTTTGAGAGTAGAGGGATCTAGAGATAATGAAAGTAGAGTATGAGATGCATTTCTGGGTGGAAAATCACAAATAGGGAATGAGAGGTGGGAAAATGTATAGCTGCGATCATGGAGACATAACTGAGGGTAGAATAAATGTTACAGTAAAGTGTGTATAATGATGATGATGATGATGATGATGATGTTCTATACTTCATAAATTTGACTGAGGCTGAACTTGAAACAAAATTAAAGTTGATTGATGCCAGGAAGTTCTCTGAGAATTTTTGTTCATTTGTTTAATGCTATAAACCATACCAAAAATCACTAGGAAAAATGAAGTTAAGTATGAACTATTATCATTAATCATATCTGAACACTGTCATTATTCACTATTTGTTGATTTGCTGAACTTTCTTTTACCCTTGGTTGCTTCAGGAGTTCTCTTCCTCGCTTAATCCAAGATAAGAAAATTGTGTAACAATGGAAAAGAAAAGCTATTCAACATCGATGAAAGAGGATTCCATCTTGCCAGTGCCGCTTATCCATGATATGTCCTTGAAAAATCCTTTAATATATTTGAATCATGGATATGATATTATAAATAGAACCCTTTATTGCATGGAATTATTTGAAATAATGCAAGTTTAATTGAAAACATGTTTTATACATTATAAAACATTATGCAAACTTGCAAACTGTTAATATTTTCATTGACCATTTTTATACTTGGTATGCTTAATTCAGATTAGATATTTGTTTATATTAATCTTCCAAAATACACATCATATTATAATCTTCTACTCCTTTCAATTATATAGGGATATTTTTGTCATTCTCAGATTCAAAAGGCAAAATTTTCTCCAAGTTAGTTGGAAACTATTTGTTCAAACCCTCTTATAGAGAAAGTAACCCATTTCCACTGGAACACGTGCTCACTAGGTTAGGTAAAAATTAGATGCCTTGACTTCCTGACCGTTAACATACATACAACTCTGTGTTTAAAACAGAAAACAAACAAAAAAATAAGAGTAATCATACCATTAAACTAATAAAACTAAAAATAATAAAAGCAGACTTTTTTTAAACAATGGCCGGTTGATAGAAGTTTCCCCAAATAAAGAGAAAGTCTAAGAATGACTACCTTGGGGAACACCAGTACAAAGAGAAAACTCACCAGCAGGAAGCAAAAGAACCCAGGGGGCAAAAATTTCAACAGATAAAATACTTTGTATACTGGACTTTTTTGAGTGATTTGTCTATCTTTCCGATCTTAGCTCTATTAAATACATGCCCTGGGCACCTTTACTAGTTAAAACAAATGAGAAAACAAAAATTAGACATTTCCAACTGTCTCTGCCCCTTTTTCCAGCCCCTACTGTGCTTCAGCTAATGTAAAAATATTTTTGGTATATAATTTTGCTATGAAATAGTTACTCAGTAAAATGGCACAGATTCATTTTAATGAGATCTTTAAAACAGATGGGGATCTTTTAGCTGCCCTCAAAACTTTTGCTTGAACAATTCACTTTGTAATTAGTGGTGTGGTAAAAATTTCCTTTGAAAGGGGTAGGAACTGAATGCATTTTCAGGCTGTCATGAGAAAATCTGTGAAACACAAGTGATCCATGAGACAATATTTTTTTTAACACTTATATTCTTTACAGTGGGCAATTTAAAAGGCCATGAGTAATTTTCCATTTTTCATCATGTTGTTTACTCCCTGGAGTTTTATTAAAAGGGTAAACAATTGAATAAATGCAATTGAAGTGGAGGAGGTGGTCTTTAAAAATAATTTCCTTTTATGTCTGCCCCTCTGATTTTCTTTCATTATAAAATAGCTCTTTGCAATTTTATTGCTATGTATCTTTTTGGGTTTAATGTGAGTTTTTTTTCTTCCCTATTTATATTTTCCACCATTATTTTTCTAGCCAAACCTACACAGAGTAATATAATTCTTATAGCAAAAATATCTTTCTCTACTTAGATGTACAAGATATTCTCTGCAATATTTAACAGCAAAAATAAGAAGGTAATTTTTAAAAAGTCAATCTCCTTCATAAACTATCAAAAATGAAATCTTCCTGACAGAGGTTTAAATACTTTAACACATGCTATTAAAAATGACCTATAACAATTTCCTTCATATAGAAATATTTGTTGCTTAGGAACCAACATATTTACATGAATTATTTTGTACATCTGATAATAGAAAAACTGAACTAAGGTAAAAATAACTTCTTTATATATTTGTTTGTTTTGTATATTGAATTTCATTCCTTGAATTTGATCTCTGTGTTTCACTGGATACATTCTATAATTTGTTTCTGCTTATTATTTTTTAGGCTTGTTGTTTTGAATGATTCCCTCAGTTGTGTAAACCAGTTTGAAAACAAATTCAACTATTATTATCCTTTTATTTTTCTATAGACCCTGACGCTGTGCCCTCAAACTTTCAGTCATATTCAGCTGTCTAAGTGCACTTGTCTCTCAGATCTTGATCTTGCACAAGCTCCATTTCTGGTTTGAGAACCTTTACTTTTGCCTTAAGATTCCACTTAAGCTCACACTTTCACAAGATTCCTCTAGTTCTCTTCAGCTCCATTCTGCCAAAGGTATTTATTCGGACTTTGGGATTCTACAGACCCTGTTTTGAGTTAGAGATTTTCCTCATACCTTCGGTGTCTGTTTACTCAGCTGATTATTTATTTTGCTGTGCAGAAGGTTTTTAGTTTATTGAGGCCCCATCTATATTTGTTTTTGTTACATTTGCTTTTAGATTCATGGTTATGAACTCTTTGCCTATGCCAATGTCTAGAAGAGTTTTTCCAGTTTTATCTTCTAGAATTTCTATGGTTTCAGGTCTTACATTTAAGTTTTTGATAAATCTTGAGTTGATTTTTTGTATAAGGTGAGAGGATCCAGTTTCATTCTTCTGCATGTGGCTTGCCAAGTATCCCAGCACCATTTGCTGAATAAGGTGTCCTTTCCCCACTTGATGTTTTAGATTGCTTTGTCAAAGATCGGTTTACTGTAAATATTAGGCTTTATTTCTGGGTTCTCTATTCTGTTACATTTGTCTGTGTGGCTATTTTTATACCAGTACCAGCGTGTTTAGGTAACTACTGCCTTGTAGTATAGTTTGAAGTTGGGTAATGTGATGCCTCCAGATTTGTTCTTTTTGCTTAGTCTTGCTTTGGCTACGTTGCATTTGTTTTGTTTGTTTTTGGTTCCATATGAATTTTAGAACTGCTTTTTATAGTTCTGTGGAGAATGATGATGGTATTTTGATGGGAATTGCGTTGAATTTGTAGATTGTTTTTGGCGGTATGGTTATTTTCATAATATTGATTCTTCCTGTCCATGAACATGGGATGTGTTTCCATTTGTTTGTGTCATCTATGATTTATTTTAGCAGTGTTTTTGTAGTTTTCCTTGTAGAGATCTTTCACATGCTTGATTAGGTATATTTCTATGTATTTTATTTTGCAGTTGTTGTAAAAGAGGTTGCGTTATTGATTTGATTCTCAGCTTGGTCGTTGTTGGTGTATAGCAGTGCCACTGATTGGTGTACATTGATTTTGTATCCTGAAACTTTACTGAATTTATTAGATCTAGGAGCTTTCTGGATGAATCTTTAGGGTTTTCTAGGTGTACGATCTTACCATCTGCGAACAGTGACAGTTTGACTTCCTCTTTACCGATTTGGATGCCCTTTATTTATTTCTCTTGTCTGATTGCTCTGGCTAATACTATGTTGAATAGAAGTGGTAAAAGTGGGCACCCTTATCTTATTCCAGTTCTCAAGGGGAATGCTTTAAATTTTTCTCTGTTCAGTATAATGTTGGCTGTGCGTTTGTTATAGATGGCTTTTTTTGTTGTTTTTTAAACCAAAGTGAATCTACGTCATACCTAAGAAACAGTTAAAACAACATCTCTAAGGCCCAATAGAGATAAAGTGGTTGAGAAATTTCTTCCTTGCCATTGGGTCAACTATATGAACCGGAATGAAAGTGATTGGGACACCCTTTATGTGATTTCTACAGTCACTCTTCTGAGACATTTTAAAAGAGCAATGAGGACGAGATAATCAATGTGTTATATTATTTTTTCATCTTCACCTCTGGACTATGAGCTTCTTGAAATAATGATTTCATATTCTATCTGGATAGCCCAAGAAAAGAGGTCATAGAATATAGATAATGTTCAATAATTTTTATTGAAATAATTGATAAAAGAGAGAGTGAAATTGACGCTCACTGAACCACAATTAAATGACCAACAAAACAAATTCATCAAAGAATTACAATTTATAAATATAAGCATGCATTTGAATTATATCTACTTCATTGAACATTTTTTCCCAATTAGCAGAAAATCTCTAACAGAGTTCTAAATAGTGTAATACAGTGTTAAGGATTATGTTATGCTTTAATTATGAAAAAAGAAGAGGGTTAAGTGATTTTAATAACATCCCAAATTAAATTTTTTGAAACCATATAAACACATATTTTTTACTTATTTTTCTACTTTCTTATGTCTTTAATTACTATTTAATCAGTTTAAAATTATGTTTAGTTAATTTAACTACTCCTGACAGGTCCCGCTAAGCAAATGTTTGCTTTTTTCCCAAAGGAAATTTTAAGAACATTCATCTGAAATGTTTTTTTGGCCCTGTACATGTATAACTCCCAAATAAATGTCTTCTGCAATTTCCTTCAAAAAAGAAACATATTAGTTCAGGAAACTATTGGGTTACAAGGATGCTTGGAAAGCCTCTTAATGAGAGCTGTCATATTACTGGGCTAAGGATTCTCAGGCAAATAGACAAGCTGAAATGAGTTAAAATTTAATAAAAATATCCCTATGTTTTTAAAGGACCAGCAGGAAAAAGAGGAGCCTCACTATTGGATAGTGAAGTCCTCAAAAAAATAATGTATATTTCCTTTACTTTGGCTATCTAATCATAGAATTTGTCTCTTACTCTTGATGGAGTCAGTTACTTTTAATGGAGTACATTTTTTAGTTGAGTTTTGATAAATCTTTACTGATAAAATTAAATGAGTTATATAAGTCATCATATTAACTGTGTGCTCTTGTATTAACATCATAATCTATGCATGTGCTTAACACTAGACCTGTTTACTTTTTAATTATTAAATTACATAAATAATACATAATTTTTCCATCGTAAAAATTGTCCGACAACAGTAAAGTACATACTGATTTTTTAAAATGTGATATCACACCATATATTCTTTGGTGGAGCGTATGTTTTCAAGTTTTTGTGTTTTGACAATGTTTTAATGCAATAGAAATACATTCTTCTCATTATCTTAAACCATAGCTTCATATTCCACCCTATGGAATTACCATAACAATGGGCATTTGAGCTATTTTCTTTTCTTTCTTTTTAGATTTTTTAAAAACAAAGCCTACCAGCAGATACATTTTATTAAAACCATTACCTTCTTTTTCCTTTCATTTATATTCATCTATACAATGGCAAAACAGCTAGTAAACTTAATTGCTTTACCTTCCAAAAGCTTCACGTTTCTCATATCTTTTAGTTTCTTCCTACTACAATATATTTGTAGAAATGTGAAGTATAGTATATCTCACCAATGAATTTTTTAAAAAGCAAGTGGATAGATATAATTTATAAAAATGCTACACGACTGATAACTGCTTAACTCTTTGCAGTTTTCCTAATTGTTTTTTGTTTGTTTGTTTGTTTGTTTGTTTTGGTAAGATACTTGGTGAATTGAGATAGAGCTCACGTGAGTGGAAAATAAGAGAATATTTCAGTAAAAATATTTTTGAGAACTTCAGGACTCACAAATATGCCCAAATAACAGCTCCCGTTCATCTTTATTTTATTACTTGATATCTGATCTACCTTCTTATTGTGTATTCTTGGTACCCTTGTCAAATAGTTGATCTTTATGTGTAAGTTTATGGCCTGGGATCTTTATTCTGTTCCATTGGTCTCTATATTTATTTTTGTGCAAATATCATACCTTTTTGATTATTATGACTTTATAATAAAGTTTGAAATCAGGAATTGTGATGCCTCCTGCCTCCAGCTGTGTTCTTCTATCTCAAGATTTATTTAGCTATTTAGGGCTTGATGTAGTTCCATGCGAATTTTAAGACATTAAAAACAATTTCTGTGAAAAATGCAATTGGAATGTCATTAGGAAATGCTTTGAATCAGTACTGCACTTTGGGTAGTAGGAACATCTTGACAATATTAAGTCTTACAATCCATGGATGTGAGGTATCTTTTCATTAATTTGTATATTATTCAATTTCTTTTATCAGTGTCTTATAGTTTTCAATGTAGAGATTTTTCACCTCTTTGGTGAACTTTATTCCTAAGTATTTCATTGTTTTGACGCTATTTTAAATGAAATTGTAAAATATGTTTTTAATAAAGAAAAACAATTTATAAATATATAGGAATACTTTATAGACAATAATATAAATGACAGTAATCTGTTAAACACCTATTAGTAGAGTTTAAAGAACTCCCCTGAAAGCTGTACTACCTTATTTAATGATCGTTCTACTATCCCACTTATAAATAATATTTTTATTTCAAAATATTTTTATTCACCATTTATATTTAACACTGCTTATTTGAGTGCAATTATTTGTCCAAAGTGCTTTTCCTAATTAGGACCACAGTTTTTCACACTGAAGAGAATATAGACAATTTGAAGCTTTATTATGTACTTATGAGCCCAGAGATTGAGGTGAGCCATTTAAAGTAACTGAACCCCAGTTTTATTATCTGCAGAGATGGACAACAATCCTTTTCATGCCTATCTACTTTATGATACTGATATAAAGATTTAGCAACCAAAACCTATGTTAAGTCTGTAGTGTAGCACTAGGCACACAGTAAATAGTAAATGCACAATAACTTTTTTCAATTCCTTTATATTCTAGAACTGCAAATTATTTTTTGTTCTGTTTTAAATATGCCACTCCCAAGTCTATATTGAGTTCCTTCAGTGTTTGAGATACTGTTTCTGTAAGCATTGCCTATTTATAAGTTCAGATATTTTTCTTCTTTCATTTTTCTGTTGCCACTTTTTAGTCTAGGTCCAGGTAATAACTCACACACTATTCCTCTGGGATGCTGCTTCCAGACTTAATCTGCATCAGTCCTTTACCCTGCTGTCAGAGATACTCAATGGCAATATTATCTAAACTCCTCGCTTTGAACCCTTCTGTGACTTTCCATTGTCTTCAAGACAAAGTTTTCCTAGATGACCCATAAGAACATTCAGAATGTTGTTCTCCCTTGTCTCCCAGCCCTTCAAATTGTCTAAACAATTTTCTTTTATTTTATCATTTATAAACTTTGCTATTCTGTTTGCAAAAGTAAATTTGCCTATTCTTTTCAAGGTTCAAATTAAGCAATTCCTGTTTTCTTGAGTCCTTTCTGAATTCCACACAGAAAATGAATGACTTGACTTCTAGGCGTAATTGTATTCATTCTAAACCTTACCAAGGATATTTTGCTCTTTGATGCCTCAACTCATGTAGTTATGAATACAATGTGTTTTTTGGGTTTTTTTTTTTTTTTCAAACTCTACCTACAAGTATGCCATAACAAAATTTATTGCCACCTAATGTCTCACTTAAAAATATTTTTTAGCCCTATATCGTAGTTTGCAGTTACTTGGGTTGTAATAGCAATCTCATTATGTTTCTAAGTCCCAGAGGATTTTATTTTAAAACTCTAATTTCTAGCTTAAACTTCTTTACACTTTCCCCAGTGTTCCAGTCTTATAGCACAGATAGTTTAAAGAGAAGTAGAAGGTCTCAACTGGCTTGCACAATATTTCTGTCTCTCTCTTTCACAGAATGCATATGACACCTGTCTTTTAGACTGGGAATCTTCCTTATTCACTGGGGAATGTATCAGCAGGGATTAATCTTCAACAGATTCCTGAAATAAAGTTGCTGTTAGTATTTTTGCTCTGGGTCCCTTAGAGCCCACTGTAGATGACCAGTTATCTAATATACTTTCAAATACTATGACTTAGGGCTCCAATATGATAGCGATGGGCAAGTGTCTGAATATATCTAACTAATCAATCCAAAGCTAACTTGACCAGATGGAAGAAACAGGGAAGTTACTTGGATTCAATAGTAGACTCTAAAAATGTCCCATTTGTGGTCACAAATATTGAGTAGAATTCCACTCAGCTGCTCTGGTACTGTCTGAAATCTAGAACTTCACAAACTATGACTCTGGAAGACATGAATAATTTACTCTAACTGCATGTATATTGAGCTGAAAAACACAATAAAAGTAGAAAATAACTATTGGATCTCCTAATGTCAGAAAGTTCTAAATATAGAAAGTCTCTCCTTTGTCCCATTTTATTCTAAATCTTTCATCAGGTTTTCTTGCTTACTAAAAAAGAAAAATCACATTATCCAAATATATATCTTAAAGGCTATACTCAAAGAGTTCCAAGGCAAGCAGAACAGTTCATCAACTAAGACCCATGCTTTTGGTGAAGTTCATATGTTTCTATTAAGCTCAATGCCTATATAAAAATAGTCATTCACCTGTGTAAAAATAACCTCTCACCTGTGGGCAAGTTCTCATTTGTTAGTCACTGGTCAACTCTGTAATGGTTAAAACAAGAGCACAGCTCTAAATATAGGTAGTGTTCCATAGGACTGGCCTTGTAAACTACAAATGAAAAACTTACATTATCTGCTATTACTAAACAATTGCTAAAACCTAAACACAGCCAATCAAGGCACCTCTTAGAAGTTTTCTTTTCTACTTTGTTACCAAATTCATTCCTTGGTGGTTTTTCAGTCTTGAGCTCAATACGACCTATGCTAACATTGCCCTGAATTAAATTTACGGAATTCTGCTACAGAACTCAAGAACTAGCAGAAAATTGGGAACTCACATCCTCTGCAGGCTGAATTGCAACAAGTCCCAAAAACAAAGAAGCAAGTAAATCACTGCTTTTTCTGCAGGAGCTTAAAGAAACCAGAGACTGGTGAGGAACTGTTCTCAACTTAAAAGATCCAACTAAATAACATTGTCATTAGTATCTTTTATGGCAGATATTACAGGCGTTTATCACAAAATAAGTAGTCAGTAAATAGGAGCTTTTATTATTTATGTTACCATTAGTCTTTTGAGATGTATTCCTCAGACCTGTGTTGTGTGTGTGTGTGTGGTTTTTGTTGTTGTTGTTGTTGTTGTTGTTAACTTTTTGCCCCTGTAATCCTCTCTGGTCTTTCCAAAGCCTTCCAGGCTGAGGTAAGAGGAAAAATTCCCACTTAATCAAATTCGAGCAGAAAAGCAACGTGAGCCAATCTAAGGGAAAAACTAAAACAATTTTCCCCTTTAATGCAAAAGTTCACCTCAAATACAATGAGAGACATAACATTTCTTTAAAGATAAAGATAACATAATAAACATAAGCAGTACAAGCCATTACCCATAATAAGTTGAAAATTCAGTAAAAATGATGGGCACACTAATCATTGTAATAAATGAGCTAAGTATAATGCAATGTAAGATTGAATACTTAACAGTAAAAACGAAATGGTGGTGGTTAAGGAAAGCGTCTTGGTGGAAGAAGTCTAGAACATTTAATTTCCATGTAATTTCCATGTAATTCCACCTCATTTCCCACATTCCTGTGAATATTGATTTTGTTTGTTTGTTCGTTTGTTTTTTTGAGACGGAGTTTCACTCTTGTCGCCCAGGCTGGAGTGCAGTGGCGCAATTTTGCTCCCTGCAACCTTCGCCTCCCCAAATCAAGTGATTCTCCCGTCTCGGTCCCCTGAATAGCTGGGATTACTGGCTCGTGCCCCCATACCCATCTAATTTCTGTGTTTTTGGTAGAGACGGGGTTTCACCATGTTGGTCAGGCTGATTTTGAACTCCTGACCTCAGGTGATCTGCCTGCCTCAGCTTCCAAATGTGCTGGGATTACAGGTGTCAGCCACGACACCATAAAATCAGTAACTCTAAAAATAACTTACTTTCTCCAATAGCAAAATTGGCATAGACATAAATAATGAATTTTGTAGTATAAAAGAGAGAAATCTATGTTCCTGAAGGTAGCCAAAATTGCTATGAGAAATGTTTGATGGCATTGAAATCACTGGGATTCATTCCTCATTTTGATACAGAAAGTAGGTGAATAAGAGGTCTGCTTTGGGAATGATGAGGGTTACTTTTCTTTCTGCATTTTTCATAATGTCTGAATAATTTGCATTCACCTAAAAAATATGACTTTATGGAAAAATAATATTTGAATGTGATTAATATTTTATTTCTCTGTTTTTATGGGAAGACAGATTGTCTGTCAAAGATATTTAGGAAGAATTTCCAAAAATGTGTGCTGTATATATTACTTCAGAACTTAAAAAATGGGAAAAACTTGCCATTATTTTTTTAATTTAGGTGTAAATTCCTTAAGTATAAATTCTGATTTGAGTGAAACCACTCTTGTACCTCTCTGGAGAAATGTTTAAATCCCAAGTAAACTCTCACCAGAACGAACTGTCAGTTTGGATATTTGTAACTGATTACACAGAGAATAATATACCATTGCACTCTCCCTCTGGCCAAAGAACATTTGCAAGGTTCTAGTAAGATGTAAGTACAGCAAACTACCTAACACATAAAACTGAGTAAATGTACACATTACTCTGCTTGAACAAAAACACCACCAACGGAACAAAAACAACTCAGTAATTTGTCTAAAAATAAGTGTCTCTTTTGTGTTCAATAAATGGGAATACATTTAGCATCTTTCTCATTCTATATAATTACAACAGATGGAAACATTTTTCCTAAGATCGAGAAGTTGGCATTTTCCTTGTTTAATTTGGCTCAAGATACAACAGTTATAGAGCTGCATTCCAGGGAGTGATTTTCTAAAAGATTCCCTATTGAATATAATCGTAATTATGCTAAATGTACCACCCAGAAATTATAGCCCTAGCCCTAAAGGTTATTCCTTGGGCATACAACAAAACCTTAGGACATTCTTACTACATTTTCTAGATCACTGAGCAGAAGTCTGCAAATTACTTCTCAGGGTAATTAACTTAAATTTTGAATGTGAATAAAATTAGTTTTAACTAACATCCAAAATGGATTAAAAGTTTATAAATTAAGCACGATTTTTCCTAATGTGTATTGATTAATATCAAAGCAATTTCTTTCTTTCTTTCTTTTTTTCTTTCTTTTTTTTTTTTTTTTTTTTTTTTTTTTTTTTTTTTTTTTTTGAGACGGAGTCTTGCTCTGTCGCCCAGGCTGGAGTGCAGTGGCGCGATCTCTGCTCACTGCAAGCTCCGCCTGCCGGGTTCACGCCATTCTCCTGCCTCAGCCTCCCGTGTAGCTGGGACTACAGGCGCCCGCCACCACACCTGGCTAATTTTTGTATTTTTAGTAGAGACGGGGGTTTCACCGTGTTAGCCAGGATGATCTCGATCTCCTGACCTCGTGATCTGCCCGTCTCGGCCTCCCAAAGTGCTGGGATTACAGTCAAAGCAATTTCTACGTAACTGGCAAACAAAAAGCCTGCAGTAGGTGCAGGAAGAGGAGGGTGAGACAAATGGAACATTATCAGTCAAGGAGCTCTCGCTTTTGCTCTTTTGTAGTGGTTTTGAAGGAAGGGGAGTGGGCCACATGCACGACTAGTACAACTTATTAAATCAATGCTGATTTTTAGAAGAATTGCCAGTTTATGGAGAGAGAGGAAGGAAGATTAGCTTTTGGAACTTTCCCCAGGTGACCAGGAAACCTGTAACAATTTAACAGCTTGCTGTACCATGTTAGGAATCAATTCTTAAGTTATTAATACAAACATTCTCAAAACTCAATCCATGCAACTTAACATCCAGGAGAAAGGTCACCATGGAAACTAAGCCAGTGACCTACTGAGCTTGCCTAATATCTGTTGCTCTTTCTGTGGAACACAAATGGACTGCAAAGGAACAAAACAGAAAAGAGGATGAAAACAATTTCAAAAAGTAATAAATGAAAATTGCAAACTTCGGGAAAGACCTTCAGAATGAAGTTAAACACAAAAATTATGTATGAGCTTAGTGAAAGCAGTAGTCCATCTCAGATAAAAGAGTGAAAAGGATAAAATAATATTTTATTAACACTGGTTTTCTGTGTATTATATGATGATCTTAAATAGGATGAATACAACCTAGAAAGAATACATATGTGAAGAAAAGCAGGGATCATAAGCAGGTTGAAGGGATTGATGAGGAGAAAAATATATAAAGAGGAGAAAGAGCAGAAGCTCTTTGCCTCTGGTGTACCAGATTCATATGATACTTTTCTTTTACTGGATGATTAAAAATTTTTATTACAGTGAACATTTTCTTTCATATAGCATTTCACCACTGTAAGATAGCTGCTACATCAACATGACCACTTGCAGCTGAGTGCAGTATGAATAACTCTGAATAAAAGGTGAGCCTAGCTCCTTATACAGACCAATATGTTGCTCTGCTCTTATTAACAATAGTAAGAAAAAAAAAAGGTGTTAAATATGAAAGACTAATAATACAAACATATAAGAATCTCCAAAACTAAAACAAAAAAAAATGGACAAATACTAACTTCTGGTAAAAATGACTTATTTTACTTCTTTTAGGAAGATAAGAAGGTACAATTATTTTGAAAAACAGTTTGGTATTCCCTTACAGAAGGTAAACACAGTGTCACCTTATGATTAAGCAACTGCACTCCTAAATATCTATCTAACAAATATTTAAAGTTTATATACTCACAAAAAACCTGCATACTAATGTTTGTAGCAGTTTATTCATAGTCATGAAAAACTGGAAATGATGAAGACATTCTTCAATAAATGAATGGATACAAAACTGTGCTACTTCCATAAAATTCAAGAATTTACGAAAAGAGCTACCAACCAACACAGGGACATGTATAAATATTAAATGCACATTTCTAAGTAAAAGAAGCCAGTTTAAAAGTGCAATATTCTGTATGATTACATTTATATGACATTCAGGAAATGACTCAGCTATGTAGAGAGTAAACAGATTCCTGATTTTTACATTAAGCACTAGTTTCTTAGTCATAACACCACAAGAACAAGAAAAAAGAGAATGGGGTGAGTGTGTGTGTGTGTGTGTGTGTGTGTATATATATGACATCTTTAAAATTTGAAAGTTTTGTGCCTCAAAAGATATCAAGAAAATGAAAATACAACTTCACAATATGGGAAAAATACTTGCAAATGATGTATCTAATAGGAACTTGTATGTAGAATATATAAATAACTTTCACAATTCAATAATAAAAAGACAAATGACAATGTTAAAAATAAAAACAGGAAAGGAATCTGAATAGACATTTCTTCATATAAGATGTACAAATGGCTAACAAGTGTATGAAAATGTTCTTAACGTTATTATCCATCAGGGAAATGAAAATTAAAACTACAATAAAATGCCCCTTCACACACATTGTAACAACTATAATATAAAAAAGTTAAAAGGGAAAATAATAAGTGTTGGCATGAATATAGAGTAATGGGATCCCTCATATATTGCTGGTGACAATGTAAAATGGTGCAGCCACTTTCAAGAACCATCTGTCAGCTCCTCAAAAATGTAAACTGTTACCATATTACTAAGTAGTTCAACTTTTAGAAAAAATGGAAACATATGTTATGAACAATTCTACACAAATGTTTTAGCAGCATTATTCAAAATAATCAAAATGTAGACACAACCCAAATGTTCATCAACTGAATAGATAATTAAAATGCATAAATAATATGCATACAAAGAAATATAACTTGGCAATAAAGAGAAATTGAAATTATCATTCAAGCTACACTATGGATGAACGTTTAAAACATTATTTTAAATGAAAGAAACAAAACATCACATATTGTTCAGTTCAGTTTATATCCAATGTACAAAATAGGTAAATATATGGAGACAGAAAGTTCATTCATGTTTCCTAAGACTGGTGTGTGTGTGTGTGTGTGTGTGTGTGTGTTTGCGTGTGTGTGTTTCGGGGGAGACAGGTAATAGGAAATGGCTGCTGATGGTTACGTCTTTTAGGTGGGTGATGAAAATGTTCTAAAATTGGATGGTGATTGTTGTACAACTCTACAAATACACTAAATATCACTAAATTTACACTTAAAATATTCATGATATCTGTTGTCAAAAAGAAATACCATGGTGATTCTAGTGTTGTAGATTAATCAAAGGAATATCTCACTTATTCTAAATCACGTTACCTAATGTGAAACTTCACAGGGCATTTTCCATGAAAACATATGAATAATGAATGAACATTAGCCACAAACTACTATCTCTCAAAAAAGCCAAAAATAAAGAACAAACACTTCAGTAGTAAGAGAATAAGAAGTGGAGAGGGAAACATCAAAGGAACATTTTTATTCGAATGAACTGACAAAGAGGAAAGATGGCTTAAAAAGATGACTTAAAAAAATAACAATATCAACACAACACTGCATATTAACGGCACGATCAGCTGAAGTAGAGAACATAATGTGTATTTGATAGTGTATGAAGCATTGTGAACATAATCAAAAGAGGCATGAAGGCATGACATGGAGGCCAATGTGTAAATTATTTCCCTAGCAATGGGATGTCGCTTCTATCTCAGCAAAGTTTTTGTGGATTTGGATTTGGTCCATGCCAAATCCTCCAAGACGCATTTACTTTCTCATAGAGGACAGTGATCTAAATAGGTTTCCCTCCCTGAGAACTCCAACACCCTTTTTATAGCAAAATCCCATGACAATGAAGCCAGTGATTTGGGGATGAGCAAAATTACCGCTGTGTTCTGTGTCTTCTTGCTTCAGTCCTCTATATGTAATGGTCCAGATACTTGAAGAAAGACAATCTGTGGGAAGGAGCATCTATTGCCATATCAGTCACAAGTTTTGGGGAGGACAAATTTTCTATATAACTTAATGAACCACAGAGTTCACACAGAGTTAATCTTGAGTTATAATTATGAGAAAAGTTGAAGGTAGTGGGTTTTCACCTGGGTCTTCTAATCAAACCATGAATATTTGATGAGGATTGCTAAGGCAGAATTACATTTACTTATTAAGGTCTATAGTGGGGCATCTGACAATCCAAAAGAGAATTTTTTTTTTTTTCAGTACCAGTTTGAATCTCTGTGACAAGGTGGGGAAAATTCCTTTTCACCCACTGACATAGAAGAACCGTATTTCTTTCCAAGAGTTAAAGAAGCAAGGGATCCTTTCAACGGACTCTCCGTTCAGTTAGGATAATTTTTCAATACATTATCTGAAGTAGTATGTAGTTATATCATGTTTTATTTTCTTTTAGTTAATGCCATTAAGGCAGCAGTTTCCAACCTTTTGGCAGCAGGGACTGGTTTCATGGAAGATAGTTTTGCCACAGACAGGGCGGTGGGAGATGGCTTTGGGATGAAACCATCTAATGTTTGAACTCTCAAAAAATATACACATATTCCTGGTGGCTCATGCCTGTAATCCCAGGACTTCGGCAGGCTGAGGCGGGCGGGTCACATGAGGTCAAGAGTTCGATACCAGCCTGGCCAAGATTATGAAACCCCAGTCTCTACTAAAAATGCAAAAATGAGCTGGGTATGGTGATGGGTGCCTGTAGTCCCAGGCACTTGGGAGGCTGAGGCAGGAGAATCGCTTGAACCCGGGAGGCGGAGGTTGCAGTGAGCTAGATCCCACCACTGTGCTCCAGCCTGGACGACAGAGTGTGATTTCATCTGAGAGGAAGGAAGGAGGAAAGGAAGGAAGGAAGGAAGGGAAGGAAGGAAGGGAGGGAGGGAAGCAGGGGGGAAAAAAAAGATGTGTCTCTTGCTTACTTATGAAGTTAGATTCTGGAACGTTATTGTCATACTCTCTACCATGAAAAACAAACCTAGTACATTTTACTTAAAAAGACAATTAAGGGAGGGCCAGGCATCGTGGCTTACACCTGTTATCCCAGCAATTTAAGAGGCTGAAGCAGGAAGCTGAAGCATGTTTGAGCCCATGAGTTCAAGGCCAGCCTGGGTAACATAGTGAGAATTTGTATCTACAAAAAACATTAAAAAGTTAGCAAAGCATGGTGTTATATGCCTGTAGACCCAGCTACTCAGGAAGCTCATGTGGAAGAATCACCTGAGCTGGGGAGGTAGAGGCTTCCGTGAGCAGTAATTGCGCCACTGCACTCTAGTTTGAGTGACAGAGTGAGACTCTATCTCATAAATAAATACAATAATAAATAAAAACATAAAAGTGAAAGGAAACCAAAAAATCTATTGAAATCATGTCTCCATGAAGCACCAGGTTAGAGTGTACTTTGCTTTGCTTATAAAGATTTTGATCTTCAGATTAAAGTGTTAATATTAATTCAAGTTACAAAACTATAATTTCTATGTAGAACTATGGAATATGAGTACAGTTTTTCACATCATGCTCTACAATATGCAATGTTATTTTGAAAATGAGTAGATTTAGGCATATTGGCAGGTGATTTTGGTTTACCAAAATTAATTATAAAATGCTAAGCACATGCGTTTCAGACAGCACAAAAATAGATTTTAGGACCTACTAGAATTAATTGCTGGTATTTAGGAAGATAATTCTTTGCTGGCTAGTGGTGATGAGGAGCCGTCAATCCTCAGTCAATTAAATCTTAGCTGTTGCCTTGGAAATCTTACCTGTATGGATGTCTCCCACTAGTCAAGAAAATGCTACATGTGAACAGGGCACTAGTGTTACTAAATTCAATCTTCCCTTTGTGTTATTCTTTACATTCCAGTACTGCAATATGTAAAAAGAGCATTCTATTTTCAATGACTATTACTTAAGGACCAATATCCTTCTCTGGGGAATCTATGTGATTTCTTTGTATTATAGAATTTCGCTGCTAGTTTAGCACTTTGGGCTCTGGAATGTCTGTCTTATCATTAGAATATCTTGGAATGATAAAATAACAAGGCAATTCTTTCCAGAAGATATTAAAAGATTAGCAATATTTTAAATGAATTCATCAGAATGCCAAATGAAGAGACTTTAATATGATCCACATGTATATACACACACAGAGAGACATATGTAATTAAATACACACATAGAGAGAGAGGACTTAATATCTCAGCACATGATCCTTTGAGTTACGTTGTTCTATGAGCTTCTATTAAATAAACCACATCTATTTTAAGACAACTAGCAATATATAGTATCAATACTTACGGCAGGCCTCCTTTAACTATAATTTCATGTAAGTGACATAGTATATAATACAACTAAACCTAAAATTATAAAAAATAAGAGGTCTATAACCCAGTTTTTTAGGATCCAAAACAAAATTTGTAACACATTTTAATTTGCAATTTATTTTGAAATTTAATTTAAGATTACAAATGTACAACATGATGCCAGAAGCAAGCCTAAGTATTTAAGGAGTTGTATATTCTTAGGATAGGATAACATTTTTTTTTTCTCTTTAGAATTGTGATGCTTCCATAAGGGTGACTCTTCTGCCACTTCGATATTATGCAATTTGAAAGAAATATCAGAAAATAGAATTTCTTTGTGGTATTAAATGTGCTATTTATGAAATAATTACATATATATTATATATATATATAATTTCTCCTTGAGTTTAATATAATGAACAAAACACCTTGAGTTAAATGTTAAAAAGTCATTTAATTTAGAATCATTCCATCTGTAAAATTGGAATATACAAGGTTATTTTTCAATGTGCCATTCGTTTTACATGAATGTTGTAAAAACTTGGAAATAAAACAATTTGTATTATTCCAAGGTATGAAATAAGACAAACATATGGCAGTTTTACTCTCAAGGTTTCATGTCTTTCTGAAAGCAAAATTATTGCCTCATTGATTTGAAGATAACTGTTTTCCATTCTGACAAAAAAAAAATCACTTAATACATTAATTAGCATGAGACAATTAGAGGAAAATGACTTCTCATTCTACTCTCCTCCCAGAAAAATTTACAAATAGATTTAAATGAAACTCTGTGTAAAATATATTATATTTATTTGTTTATATAATATTGTGAAAGAATCTTCTGGTTACATTTTTTTTGTTTTAACTTTGGCTTCAAAATGACTGAATTCTTTCCTGCTTCAAATGTCAGAGCTCTTTGGTTGTCATGGATGAACAGTGTCATAATTCAAAACTAATACTTTTTTGACTGGTTACAGTCCAGTGGCTTTCTATTTTTGCAAAGGACATATCTAAAGTATTAAGAAAATTCTGACAAGTTCTCTCAAACTCTAGCTCAAATGCAGTACTCCCTATCTTGCTTGCTTAGATGACCTGGTTTATATTCTGTCAACTTGTCAGAGGTTGCTACACATACAAAAGTTCTGAGGGCTTGGTTTGGTGCTTTTACTGGCTGAAGCACGGATAAAAAAGAATTCTACCAGAGCTGAGAGCAGTTGCAGTTGTTTCAGATGATATTTATGTGCAAATACTCAATGATCATATAGTAAAGCAAATTAAGTATGGTCATCTCCTGCTCCATCACTCATTAATAAAAATGCTCACTCACAGTATAATCGTTACTAGATAATGATCAGTTCTTGGCATCTGTTGTTATAAAGTTAGGAGTTTATATGCACCATAGTCTCCTAAATT